>NC_056732.1:1631169038-1631309535 GCF_019279795.1 Protopterus annectens
AAAGTGTGTTCTGGATGACAGCTAGTGGCATGTAACATCCTATTCATCTGATTAAACTTCCTATGTATCGTAGTGAGAATCTTCTTACCTACTTGTCCTTTCAAAAAAATATCCAAATAATTGATTTCCACACCTATCCGTATCCCATCAAATTCAATTTTATAATTATTATTTAAAGATTCAACAAATTCATTAGCCAAATTTTTTCCATCCTTACAGATGAAAATCAAATCTATAAAGCGAAAATATAGAAGCATATGTCTATTGAAAAACTGACTTCTATAAATGTGTTCAATCTCAAACAGTCCCATAAATAAATTAGCATAAACTGGGGCAAATGCCGCTCTTATAGCTGTTCCTACATTTTGTTTATATAACACTCAATCAAATTCGAAAATATTATTAGTTAAACAGAAGTATAATAATTCCATAATATACTGAGTCCTAGGTGTATCCTTCAAGAAATGTTGTACAGCTTTCAAACCTAAATAATGTGTGATGTTTGTATATAAACTAACCACATCCGCTGTAATAAAAAACATATCCTTGGTCTACTTTATTCCTTGTATTTTACCCAAAAAATCATAGGAATCTCTAATATATGATGGAAATTTCACCACCTCTGTAATCAATGTTTCATGCAGAAAACTGCCCACATTATATGTAAAAGACCCAGTCGCCGAAACAATCGTTCGACCTGGAGGCTGTTGAGCATGTTTGTGTAATTTTGGAACACAAAAAAACTTTGCTACAACGCTGTTCTTGATATACAATTTATGTGTAATATCCTTGGCCATAAAATAATGTAACCTCTCTCCTTTCTTTAACAAATTATATAGTTCATGCTGTGCTTTCCCTAAACTTGTGTCATCTACAATACTATATATTCCTCATTTTTTAAATGTTGTAAACACATTTCTAGATAATCAATAGAATTCAGGACAACTAATTTACCCCCTTTGTCAGAGGGTTTAAATATCAGATCATTATTCTGACTCATTTTTTGTAATTTAAACCACTCTTCCCTAGTTAAATTATATTGCTTATTATTTTCAACTGTTTCTTTCAGTTCATTTTCTATAAGAAACTGCAATGCATTATTGAAACGTTGTATACAGGCATTCTTACAAGGAGGAAAAAAAATATTTTTGGTTTTAATTTTGCTCAAATCAAACAGAGTATAAGCACGGTTCTCTACTTCAGACTCAGAAGAAAAATAACATTCCCCGCTGGTAGTTGAATCATAATCACTTCCCACGGAGACAACTTGTTCTCCCTGGTTAAAGAAATATTCCTTCACATGCATTTTTCGTACCAACTCGTGAATTTCCCCTTTCACCTCATATAATCGAGGTAATACAGTAGGTATGAACTTTAAACCCTTATCCATAATTTTCAGTTCTACATCATCAAAAACATAATTAGATAGATTAACCACATAGTCTTTTAAATAAACTGATTGTACCTTATTTGTTAGTCCATTTGCTTCTCTTATAGTGTCCTTCTCCCGGGTCTCTACCATAATCCTGTCCCTGCCAGCCTCTTTTCCTCATGTTATAGCTGTTGTTATTTCCACCAGAGCCCCGAAATGTCTTGCGAAAAGATTGTTCCTCTGCAAAGCTGGAAATTCTTGCCGAAATTCTTCCTCTTCCTCTAGCGAGGACGCTCCACTTTCGCCCGACATAAAGCTCCTGTTCTTCTGTGGCCCGGAAATGATGTAATCTTTTTTGAAGCTAACGCTCCGCCTTTTAGTACGCTGATTGGGCAACAAGTAAAAAAGCTTTATTGTGCTCATAGTCTCGAATGTCTCTCTGTAATTTATTTGTCTTCCATTGTAATAAATCTTTTTCATATATTTTCAGCTTGTCATTAATGTCAGTTAGAAAAGATTCTAACACTGAATTAGAAGTTTTGACAATTTCCTCACAGAGATGTTTCGTCTCTGTCAATAACTTGTCTCTTTTGATCCTATCCCTCTCCACAAGAATGGTAACCCATTCTACGCTGCAGCGATGTGCTGCAGCTATCCATCTTTCTTGAAAACGAACTTCTAACTCCTCCGACAGTTCAAAAGGAGAGGAGGGATTTTTTAAGGCTCTTAAGCCCCTAGGTGTTATTTCCAACTCCAAATACCTCTGGAGACTATTGATGTTATAAAACTCAGAGGCTTCCTTAAAAATGGATTTCTCCAATTGAGAGCATAAGTCCTGTACTGCTGGGTATGGCTGATATATCTTTCTTTTTACCCGCCAAAAGATTACTTGTAACTTGTTGTCGAGCATTTTCCCATTTCTTAAACACATTTGACATAGACATACTTGGTATATCCAAGTTACTAGTTCTTTGTCCACAATTTATGCCTTCTCCCCCCATCCGTTTTTGGTATACTGCCACTGCTGTTACCTTCCACATTGTCATTAGTGAAATCCATGTTGACTTCTCGAAAAATTTGAGGAAAGGAGCACAGAGTTTCACTGGTCATGGATATTTCAACCACAAACCAAAAGGCAATATTATTTATATTTTACAATTTATTTATAGCCTAGCTGCTCTTAATTTTATAACGGGTAACGAAATATCATTCAATCATGGAAATTCGTTTGCGTGTAAAACCACTTACCAATATGTCTCCCTATATTCAATGGTTTCTTCCCACATGCCACCTCTATTATTCCATAAAATGGACTCCAGAACATAAAAGTAAAACTTAGCATTTTTATAGACAATAGTATGTTTATACAAGGCATTATTCACATTACAGGTTCTAATGTTGTAATCATGTTCAGAAATATGTTTTTTTAGGGCCCCCTCAGTCTTGCCTACATAAATCGCTTTACATACTTCACACATAGCCAGTTATGCTAGCCCCTTGCTATCACAATTAAAATAATCTTTAGCTTTATGCATAAAATCTTTACTAGGAATATAAATGCAATCCATATTACCAATATAAATACATTGAGCGCACGTGCCACACTTGTAAGTACCTGCCCTTGTTTTATTAGTATCACAGTGCTTATTAATACTATTCCTTTCCATAATAATTTGTTTAAGATAAGACCCTTTCTTATAGGTAAAATGAATGGGCCCCATAAATAATCAACATCAGTAAAACCCCTAAAAAGATCCCAATACTTCCGTATGGTGTCCTTTATAAATGCCACATCCTTATTATAATTCAATGTAAAGGCATCCTTATACTCATTAAAATTAGTTTTCACACTTGTACCCACCTCATTATTCAAATTAAGGGCTCCTTCCTTAGACTTTAATATAGGAAAATACCCATTTCTTCCACCCTCCATAACTTCAATAACGTCATCTACCAACGTCTCAGGATATCTTCTATCCAAAAACATTTTTTTAATAATGCCACATTCAAGCAAGAAGCCAAATTCTTCAGAGTTCATTCTGCAGGCCCTAATAAATTAACACTTAACAATACTACACTTCTGCTTATATGGATGGGCACTTGTGAAATATAAATAGGAATTAGAGAATGCAACTTTTCTAAAAATCTTGGATTTTAACTTCTGTTTATCCTGTATTCCACATATAGTAATGTCTAGGTAATTAAACTTGCATATATATATTTTGTAAGTGAATTTTTAAAAGCTAGTGGTTTGTGCTATACATTCAATACAATCCTTTAAGCTCTCTTCCGTGCCATTCCAAAAAATACAGATATCAAGGAATCTTTTATACAGACTCCAACACTGTGAAGAGGGGGAATTCAAAATGTATATTTTTTCCCATTTTCAAAGTACAATATTAGCATTTATAGGGGCGCAACTAGCACCCATCGCCACTTCATTTGTTTATAAAATTCACCTTCGAAAGTGATAAAGTTGTTATGAAGAATTAAATCCATTAACTCAACCAATACCCTTAATTCATCTGGACCAAACATGCCAGAGTCTCTAATGGCCTTGGGTCACTAGCCTAGCATTCTGCTATGTTACTATGATAGCTACAGATCTGAACTTAGTAAGAGAGTGGTAAAACAACCTTGTTTGTATTTTTAGTATTATTATTATTATTATTATTATTATTATTATTAGGTGCAAAACTCACATTTATGACTGATAAATTGATTATTTAAAATAAGAGATGTTTGTGACCAGGATGACATATACAAATGGAAAAAGTTAAAGAACATATATGAATACAAAGAAGTTCTAAAAACAAGATAATGCATGCTGCTGATGAAGAGCTAAAGATTAACCAGCCACACGGTGTAAAGGCAAAAGCCATGACTGTACCCCAGATGACTCAGTATTCGATTAGTAGCACGGGCTTGAAAGGCTACCTTGGCACTCACTGCATTGTGAAGAGGTTACAGTGTCCTGTGATGCAATTTGCTTACACTTGCTCAGGAGGTTGTGCATGAGCTGAAGTGCAAATGCACCTTCAGTGGTAGCTAGAGTGGAGCTTGCAAGATGTTGAGGGAGTGAAGACTAGACAGTCCCCAGAGGATCTGTACACTCAACCTCTTCCTAACATACAACAATCTCTTGATTCAGGGAGCAAACAGTACATACAGCTCTCACTTCAATGGAAGATGTCATCAACTGGGTGCAGAAAAAAGGCACTGGGCCAATTCTGTAGATAAAAAAAATTTGAAGGCTTACCCGATAGGTAGTAAGCAAGGGAATAAAAACAACACTTTAGACATACAGCCCCTCCCCACCCAATCACAGAAAATTTATGTTTATATCACTCATTTAAAAATCTACTACTGAAAGCAATACACAGTTTCCCCTACAATAGTGGTGCCATTTCATTAAATGACCAAAATGTAGTGGTGCTGATTACCTTGATACTCATATTTATATTTGAGTTCCACTCTCGTGAGATAAATAAGGTAGAAGACATGAAGCAGAAAGCAGAGCACCTCTATGACATTGCTCAAAAGGAACCTGGACAAGTGTATGGGGTACCGTAAATTCATACCACAACCCTCCTGGACATGGGCAGTCATTAATAAATACAATCCTAGGTTATGACTACAGTATCTATGGTATTACATTGGGATGAAACTGCTAGGCTTGAAATTACCTCCAGGTCGATAGCCTAGTAGCCTCCTATGAAAAGTAGCAGCTTAAAATGAGGAAATAACTGGTACAAATAATTTCAAATACCCTTAGCAGTAGGATTAGAAGCTAATGCAAATGTATTTATTTTACTTTGTGAATGTAGACATGTATTTAATTCATTTTAACTGGTGAACCCAATACACCAATAGCTCAGACTTAAGAGCAATACAGGGAAACATCAAGGTTTGTTTTTTTTTTCATAGTGCTTTGATATTTGGTCATTCATTAGTATTATCAGGTCTTAGATACACCCCCATATGCATGCAAATGCTAATGCGCATCTCAGGAATACTTCAGTACATCCAAGTGAGATGTAATACATACCAAACAAAGGCATTGGGCTGGCGATTTTGGTGCAGTAATCTATGTATTCCCAATCTGCTTGTTTTGTATAACGTTGTTCTCTGGATCTTCCATGGAGCTGTAAGGAAACAAGATGAAGAATATTATTATAAGAGTCACAAAAAGAATAGACAATTTACAACCAATCAAATTTATATCAGTACAGCTATTTGTAATGTTACTTCCTGCTCACAAAGGACCCAAATGACAGATACTCCCAACAAGCCACATAATGTGCTTTCGAGAAATAAAATCTAGTTACTTATCAATGAATTTATTAAGAAAACAAACCTACAGTTACTAGAGAGACACCCCAATCCTTAAACTTAGGGATGACTTTGTGGGCAATGTTGACCTTCTCTTGAACACCTGTTCTCATCTTCACTGTCAAAGGAACATCAAGCACCTATAGAAAAGATGAAATGTACATTATACAATCAGAACAGTTCTATTTCCATATCACTTTCGCAAACCAGAATTGAAGAGAGTTAGAGAGTTACTCACAGAGTTCATGCCTCTGACAATTTGCTCAAATTTATTAAAACGATTCATAAGTCCACAGCCGCCACCCTATTTAGGGACAAAACAACGTCATTAAGACAAAATGGTGTCATTTCACATGACTAGTAGTTACATATTTGAGCTGCTGCACATGAAACATTCTATTCACTTCAAATGAAATGGAAGGGACAACATACTTTACAGCCCAAACTACGACTTTTCTTCAACAGTCAGCATTTTACAATAAATCAAAGTTAGAATTCTTCAGTAACCTAACGTAGCTAAAATGCAATAAAAGTAATGCATTTTAATTAAATAAGGGTATATACTAAAGGATGACATACACTCCACTTTAAGACAATTAAATCACTGATCAGCTTGTACATTTAAAATTTTGTAATAAAGTCTCCGATCTCTACAGTCACACAGTAGGCATTTTTGTGAAATCCACATTAATATGTACAGATTTTCCCCCTTTGTGTGTGTGCATGTGTGTGTTTGATTTCGACATGTACTCAACTGCTAGACTGCTTAAATGTTTATCATGAAAACAAAACAATCAAAAATGTCATTCATTTACTGCAGTGTAATAAAGCCTGGCACCAGGCTACTGTATTCAAGCGTAAGTGAAGCTTATTTTGACTGTAAGCTGCATCTGCAACACAATGTATCTATATGGTGCCGAGCCTAACAATGTCCTGAAATAATGTCCAGATTCTAATATGCTTGCAGATGGTGAGAACAGATCACCATTTTAAGGAAGGCAGTTGTTGAGCTCTTGAAGGATGGACTCACAGCCTGACATACCTTGCCATAGAAAGAGTAACAGGAAGAGATGCAACGAGACAGCCATTTAGAGATGGGTCTGTTTAGAGACTGGCCTGTCAGGCCCACCTTTAGCAAATGCTATGAACAACTGTTTTGATTTTTTTTCATCTTAAGTGATGTCAAAGTAAAATATCAGCTTCCTGTTCACATTTGGGGTTTGTAAGATCCCTTCCTCCTTATTCTTTTGGCTTGGATAGAATGCCATAATTTAGAGAAACATCAATCATCATTTCGGGTATGAAGGTGGAATTGTCAACACAGGGTTACACTGTCCTTATGGAAGATAAGAAAGGGCTGAATGCTTACGAAAGCATGCAGATATCCTTTTGTTAGATATAATAGCCACTAAAAAGGCAATTTTCCACATCAGGTGTTTCAATGGAACAACTGCAACTGGCATAAAAGGTGGCAAGGTTAACTTCTCTGACAGATAATTGAAGCCTAGTGGTTTTACCTTCTTGCATGGCCCTTAGATATAAGACTCCCTTAAGAAATTACTTTACTGGTAATAGAGAATAAACAGGGGTCCAAAGTAGGCAGACCCAGACCACAGACAAATGCATCTTTACTGAGGGGTAAAACAGTCCTGAATTCTGAACTTAAAGGTACCTAATGCTCCGGAACTGGGAAGTCTGGTGAAGGTCCAGACCACCACTCTTGAGCAACAAAGGGAGACTCTCTTCCATTTTGAAAGGTATGACTTTCTTATGTTAGTTTCTTAGTCTCCCTAAAGATAGAAAGCACATCCTCAGAAAACATGTCTAAAGGGAAGGCAGCTAGATTCTATTTATTTTTTATTTAACATTTGTACTGGATAAGTGTGTTGGTACAACAACCCTTTTCAGACATGACATAGGCCAATAAGACTGAAAAAACAACATGTATCATGAATGACAAAACAGATACCAAATACATACGGTATACATTTGCAGACAGTAAATTAAAAAACACCTATCTACATCCAATGGTACAGTTTAATACAAGCAAATTACTGTAAATAACAAAAGATATTGTAACTATAAGCATAGACTAGATCCAGGCCTGCTGAATCTAGCTTTATTTGTATGCTTGTTGTTTGTTTATTTCCCTGAAACGCCGACCGACCTTTTAGCACTTCTGTGGATCCCTAGTGATATCTGCATTGCTTACTGTACTTATTTCCTTGTTTCACTTGAATTTTGCATTTAAGTTTCCTGTAACACATTGCATTTAAGTTACCTGGCACTTGCTCACTAAAACAATTATATAAGTCAGCTCTAAAAAATTAAAAGCACTACACCCTCACAAACTCCCCTTGAGTACCTTGTTCCCCATTGGCCCTTTTTTCAATTATAAAGGAATTCCCAATACTATTTTAGCATGTACAAAGGTCAGTTGTCAATCTCCTCAATCTTGAGGCAATGTTACAACTGCCTCATGTACACAGACAACCCTCTCCTCCTCCCAACAAATTCCAACACATGTGAGAGATGCAACCATATAGCCAAACTGGAGGCTAAGCTCTCAACCAGTCAGGAAGAGAAGGAAACCACACTCACAACAATTCCAGTCTCACATAGACCTACCACGACAACAAACCAAACACACAAACACACAAAAACATACTCAGAGGCTCTAAATAAAATCTGCCTAAGCAGCAGAGACCTCCAAAGCAGACACCCAAGCAACCGCTACCCCAAAACAAAAGCAACACATAGCTCACAAAGCCAGTGTGCTAAACAACACACCTGATACACTTGTAATAGGTGACTCCTGCTCACCAGGCTGAACAAGGAGAAGGTCACGACATAACACAAGCACTCAGGTCACTCCAAGGCAAGTACAAATATGACTCTGTCATTGTCCATGCTGGTGTGAATGACCTGACTACATGAAAGAGACATAGAGGAGCTCTCTGAGCATGTAGCCCAGGCAGTATGACCCTGACCTTGAGTAGCATCTTACCCTCACCAAGAATGATGCCACAATATGAAGACAAGATGATCAATTTCAACAATTGGCTTAAGTGTTGGTGTCATATTCCTGTCAGCCTGGGATGACATGCGACAAACCCACCTCCATAGGTATCACAAGGGATAAGAAACTAAGAGTAATGCTACTCAAGAAGTCTAAACCTCAGGATGCAGGTTGGTGGCACAACACTAACTGTGGGTAAAACTGCCTTCAATTTATAGCCTGCTACAGACCACCCTCCCAAACACAGGAACCCTGGCCTTCCTGAGAATACTTGAAAATATGAAGGTCTCTCCAAACACCATTATACATAGACTGGGAGCATTACTCAAAGGTTCCTAGAATTTATAAACTTAAATGCTATGGAACAACTTGTTACCACTCCCACAAGAGGGAAAACATACTGGACCTGATCATCACCAACATGGGATACTATGCTCCAGACCAGAAGTGTATCCCTCACTGGTAAGATCAGACCATAAACTAATCTCACTGGATATGCAATTCTATGAACACCTTCAGGAATGCATGGATCATGCAATCCCAAATAAAACCAAGACCCAATCCTCCAAAGGCAGGCGTCCTGTCTGGTGGACCCCATAAACAAACTATACAATAGAAGGATGAAGCTACTACATGATAGAGCAAGGCATCTCTGATCAGTATTAGCAAAAAACTACGGGCACTCATAAAATCGTCTAAGGCCAGCTTTGAGAGAAAAATTGCACAGGACACTAAGGATAATCACAAGGCTTTCTTTAGTTATGTTAGGAACCTGGGTGGGAATTCCCAGATATGCTCAGAATTAGTCCAAAATGACAAAAAATACACAGAGCCCACAGACATTGCCAACATCCTAGCTGACAGATGCAAAAACACAGCATCAATGGGACCAGATGGTGTCCGGGCTCGTCCTACATGAACTCCAAGAAGAGCTAAACCCAAACATAAAACTACTGTTCAATAAGCCTGACTAGCTTGGTCTGCAAAGCTATGGAAAGGATCATCATGGACCTCATAAATAAAGATATTGGGGACCTACAGACACTGGATCCTATGTCACTAGATGGGTTGCAAACTGGCTCAAGGACAGAACCCACATGGTTAGAATTGCTGGAGCCATGTCAGACTCCAAACCAGTTACAAGTCCTGGGACCTCTACACAAGCATCCTGAAACAGACAACTGGTGCCAGAGCCATGGCCTCAAGCTAAATGCCAAAAGTGTATAGTCATCCCCTTTGGCAAAAACAAATTACCACATAGGTGGTAATCCATTAAGTACAGAAGAAGTCATTAGGGACCTGGGCACCCAAGTTGATAGCAATCTCTCATTTGACAACCCAAAGTGGTTAGAAAAACATTTTATATAGCCCACCTAATCATGAAGGGATTCACATCTAGATCAGGGCCTCTTTACTCATCCCTCATCAGGCCCATAATTGAGTACAATGCCTTTTGGGATGTAAGACACCTGCAGCAACTGGAAAGACCCCAAAGTACCTCACCAAGAGGATCAAAGGGCTCAAACAGATGCCATATGCTGCCCGGTTAAAGAAACTCCAGCTCTACTCAGTGGCATACGCCATGTCCAACCCGAATTAATGGACATGCTGCACCTCAGAAAATCCAAATCCCATGAGACTTGAACCTCAGCACTGAAATAAATAGGACATGCTGGAGGGACAGATTCATAACAGAGGCTCCTTCACTCTGGAATAAAATCCCAGTCCAGGTTAGGTAGAGTCCCACATTGACTCTCTTCAAGAGGAATCTTGATGAGTGGATGGCTATCACTTCTGTGTCACTGTTAGACAGAGGCACAGTATACTAACCTCAAAAAGGCATAGCAAAATTAATTTAAAATGGCAGATAGCCTAGTATGAACCTATGAACCTATACAGTATACAAGTTTGCACCACTAGTATATGTAGGTTGACAAAATTGCAACAGAGAAATCTTTGTAAGTTACACATACTGATAAGAATTCAACAAAGGTTAAATGAAAAGTACAGTTGGCACTTGCGTTGACGGATAAGATTCAGGTGTACAGCAAGTAGCATCCCATACAATTATGAAAAGCAGCAGAAATTCATAGACAAAGTATTCACAAGAACAGCTGGTTACATCATAGACTGTTAAAAGGAAAATTACTATGGTTATATTAACAATCAAGACAAAAACGCAGGATATGTTCAATAACTATTTTATTGCTACAGCTACAGCGTAGAATAACAGGTTTTCCATTATAACATTGCAATAGGGTAAACAATTAGAGTTGAATATTCATTTAGAGATGAAAATGTGTGTACTATCAACCTTTTGTACTACATACATTATTTGCAGGAAAGCACTGGAGATCTGTTACTATGATTAAAGATGTACCTAATTAAATGACAATACTAAACTAGCAGTCATCTAAGGGTCTTCAGAATGGTGTTCAAGTGATCCCCTGTTCTGAATCAAGCGGTTCACATGTTAAGATAGCAGAACATGGTCTGTTCGTCCCATACTGGGCAGACGACAGGGCCAATGCTGACTTTGCCAAAACAGAGCCATGAAGAAAGAAGTTATGTACTCATCATAACGTTCCACCTGAGTTGTTGCTCTTCATTTGTCTTTAACCTGTGGGTTCCCGTATCCGGCACGGATCCGACTCGGCCGCACAGCCAGCATCTGATTCGAGCACTAAGCTCCTCCCCTACCCATAATGCCCCTGTGTCCTTCCTCCCTTCAGATGGAGTTTGCTGCCCAACCTAGCATCCGTACCTGACCCAAACAACTTGTCCCATGCCAAAAGTCTCCATAAGCAAGAAGGGGAGACAAGAGACACCTTGGTGGTGACCACATCCTCTACTCGCCAGACCACCACACAGTCTATGCAAGGCAGTGGGAAGAAAGGAGGGATGGTTGAAGACAAATGAAGAGCAACAACTCAGATGGAATGTTATGGTGAGTACATAACTTCTTTAGCTGAAGTTGTTGTCTTTATTTGTTCTTCAACTTGTGGGACAGAGTCCACAGCTACTAAACACCTGGGAGGCCCTCATGGTGGAAGGATATTCCAGAGCACGGAGGAGCCAAAGGATGTCCTATTCCTGGATATGAAGTCCAACTTATAATGGGAGATGAAGGTATGAGATGAAGCCCAAGTAGCCACAGAGCAGATATCATCTAACGAAACTCTGGACCAAAAGGCCACTGAAGTAGCCATAGATCTGGTGGAATGTCCCTTCACGTGACCTGGCAGGGATAAACCCCTAGCAGAATACGCCACAATAATAGACTTGGAAATCCAATGGCAATGGTGATCTTAGATACTGGTTTCCCTAAAAAGGGTTTAGAGTTGGTCAGACTTAGCAAAAGGCTTTAGTCCTGTGCACATCCAACAAGTGCTATTTGTATTCTCGCTTGTTCTGAAAATTTGGGAAAAAGACCAGGAGAGTAATCACCTGATTAATATTGGACTCTGAAAACACCTTAGGAAGAAAGGATGGATTAGTACGCAAGGGTACCCTATTCTTATAAAAAAAATCACATAAGGAGGCTTAACCGACAGTGCTTGAAGTTCTAAATCCTTCTGCCAGAACTAACAGCAACCAGGAAGGCAGTCTTCCAGGACAAAAATTGCAGACTCACATAGGCTGCAGGCTCAAAGGGGGGCAAAACTAGAGTCTGCAGAACTAACGTAAGATCCCACTGTTGCATTGGGTCCTTCACCAGGGGCTGAATAAAAGTGCCTTTTAGGAATGCTTTGCAAAGCTTTGAAGATGCTAAGAAAGCCATATTATCACCTACATGAAAATTAGAAATCGCTGCAAATTGGACTTTGACCATAGAAGAACTGGTACCTTACTGAAAGATCCCTGCTAAAAATTCCAAAACCACAGAAACCAGGGCAGTGAAGGGATCTAAGGCACTCTCTGCAAAGCCCAGATTGAAAAATGTCTCCATTTGCTGGGGTACACCTTTCTGGTGGACGACTTATGAACTGCCAGCAGGATCCTTTTGACAGGTGAAGATAAGTTAAGAGTCCTGACTATCAGAGGAACTAAAGCAGCCAAGCAGTGGACTTCAGACTGCCCAAGTCTGGATGGGGAATCCCTGAAGGATGAGAAATGAGATCCAAAACTGGATCCAACGTCCATGGTAGAGCCACCAGATAAGACCACAGAGAGGGAAACCAGACTTGGTGAGGCCAGAATGGGGCAATGAGGATAACTAGGCTCTCCAAGCCTGCAAGCTTTCTGAAGGAATTACGGTATTAAGGGAAGAGGAGGATAAGCATACAGAAGACCAGGGGGGGGGGGGGTGCCAATCATGAATCAGTGTGCGTCTCTGGGAGCTTCCCCCTGTGAGGGGTTCAGAGCAAACAACTCACTGTATTTCGCTTTGGAAGGAGAGGTGAAGAGATCGCAGCAAGGATGACCCCACTTCAGAAAACATCTTCACTACTGAAGGATTCAGAGACCACTTGTAGGACATCAGAATAGATCTACTGAGCCCGTCCGCTAAAATGCTAGACCTCCCCAGAATGTGCGTTGCCAACAGAAAATGTTCTGTGGAGACTGCCACTCGCATGCTCTCATGGCTTCGTGACATAGGGGATAAGACCTGGTTCCTCCCTGCTTGTTGATGTACCAGACCACAGACATACTTGTCTGTCTGGATACCAATCGTTCCTGGGGGAAGATGGGTATGGGAGCATGCAATGCTAGAAGCACTGCCCTCATCTCCAGGACGTTGATATGCAATCTGGTCTCATAGGGATACCGCGTGCCTTGGAATGTCTTTCCCGAGCAGTGCCCCCCCCACCTAGCAGGGAGGCGTCCATAGTCACCATGGCAGAGGGGAAAGGCAGAAGAAAGGGGCAATCCCGAACAAGGTCCGGGGAATGAATCCACAGCAGAAGAGAGTACCTGCACACCCAAGAGACTTGAACAGGGTGAGACAATGGCAGATCTAACATGGACCATTGGACTGCGAGAGTCCACTGAAGAACCTGCATGTGAAAATGCGCAAAGAGTAAGAGGTTGATCGTGGCCACCATGGATCCTAATGCACTTAATACCACTTCCGTTGTTGGTGACTGACCTTGAAGAATGCAAAGGACACATAGCTTCAGACACTGTATCCTCTCCAAGATAAGAAAGACTTTGGTTTGAATTGTGTTCAGTCGAGCCCCAATGAAACCTAACACTTGAACTGGGGCCAGTGACTAATTGCTGAGACTGATGGTAATGCCCAACCACTAGGCTAGGAGGAGAAAAAGAATCCCTTGCTTGACACAGCTGATGCTTGGAAGGGGCAGTGAGGAGACAGTTGTCCAGGTAGGGGAAGACCTGTATGCCCTGGAGTCTCAGGTGAGCCGCTACTACTGCCATCACTTTGGTGAACACCCTGGGGGGGGCTGCAGTAAGACCAAAAAGGAACTCTCTGAACTGGTAATGATTGGCTCCTAGCCGGAAGCAGAGAAACCTCCGAGAGTGCCTATGAATTTTGATGAGGTAGTACACATCCTGAAGGTCTACAGAGCACAGCCAATCGTTCTCCTGCAGGAAGGGCAGGATAGATTGAAGGGTGACCATCCGGAATTTCATCCTGGTCACTGACAGGTTCAAGATGGAAAGATCCAGAGTGGGTCTTAGGTCTTCCGTAGTCTTTGGCACCAAAAAGAACTTGGAAAAAATGCCTAATCTGGTCTGGAGGGATGGGTTGGATGACTCGCTTTTCTAGCAGCTTTGCAATTTCCAGTGCTGCATCCTCCCTGTGTGTGGGTGGAACATCCAGGAGGTGTCTGGGTGGTGGAGGTGAGTCAAAGAAGAGGATTGAAAAGCCTCTGGATATAATTTGCAACACCAAACAATCTTCCGTGATGGACTCCCATGCTGTTAGGTGTAGCGAGAGGTGACCCCTAAATGCCTCCAGAAATGAGCAGCCAGGCAACCCTTCAGGGTTGCTGCATGGGTCTCTCTGAGAAAGACTCTCAAGACCTTTGATTTCTTAGACCCGCCCCTCTGCCTCTAGGGCAGCGTCTATCAAATCCCCCTCTGCCCCTGGGGGGAAGGCGAGTCCTGAGTGTTCTGGGAATAACTCTCACATTTTCTTGGCCCCTCATTGATTCCTAGAGAAGGTTTGTTGAGAGGCTGAAAAGCAGATCTCGATGGCAGAGAGAGTCTTCCTGTCTTTCTCACTCTGAACTAAGGTTTCACATACCGACTTCCCAAAGAGGGAGGAACAGTCATACAGGGCATTCATAAAAGATGCCTTAAAGGGTTCCAAAAATGCACAGAGCCAGAGCAAGGCGTGGCGCCTGACGGCAACACCAGTACCAGCAGCTCTAGCGGTGCCTCGGTTGCATGGAAGTGGAGATGCATAGAAGTGTTAGTGACAGATGTCAGGGTGGCCATTCAAGAGAACACCTTCTAGTCCTCTGCCGCCATAGACCAAGGGATAGACTTCGTGATCTCCTTGACCAGGTCACGCTGCAGCCTAATCACGTTTGCCAGATAATTCAGCAACTGCACAGAAAAGGTCGCTGAAGCGTACACCCACTTCCCAAAATGGTTCATTGTCCTGGACTATTGGTCAGGAGGGTGGACCTTAGAGCTCTCCTGAGTGAGCTCCTTCTTAGTGGCAGCAGCCACCACCATGGCATCAACCGGGGATCCCTTAGTCCAATATGGCCTGTCCGAAGGGGGACTCAAAACTTAGTCTGGGCATTCGGGAATGGGCTCCACCATGTCCGGTTCCTTCCACGTCTGAGATGTAATAAAATCCACCAAAGGATCCGCAGGAGGGGGCACCCAGGAAGTAGAGGGTCCTGTGCCAAATGCCTCCAGGAACACCGATTCGTCCGGCTTAGGTTTTTGGGCAGGACCCCCCCATACTAAAGTAGGACTCTGGAGGGGGGGTGACTGTGGAAACCTTCCCCTTCCTCAAAATCGGTGTCTTCCATGAGGGACTCCAGTGAGGAGTCCAAGTGCCTCCTTTTGCATGTACGTTTGTGAGAAACGTACTCAGTAAGGGGGGTCTCTGGGGAGGACTTGCCAACATCTCGCTGCTCCCAAGAGGGAGCACCCTGGGGCAAAGAGGAGGCAGGCTGTCCCTGAGATGGCAGAATAGTCGAATCTGCATCAGAAACAGAGGGAGCCGGGGCAGACTCCGAAGATGAGATTGTCAAGGGCCTCAATGGGATCGAGAGGACCCTTTCCACCAAATCGAAAGTCAAAGGGGAACAGACCTCCTGAGAAGAGTCAATGGAAGGAGCCGTAACCCTCTGTCCCAATGGGGGAGCCAGAGCTGAATCTCCATGCGCCGAGATACCAAGGGGGAAGGCTCTGCTCTGAAAATCTTGGAGCCGACACCATCCCCTCAGATCCAGTGCCAAGTCTATGGCTCTAAGAGCTGAACAGATCTCAGTTAGTGGGACCTGACCTGCTCAAGGCCATGGCCGGAGTCGAGGTACAAGATACCATTGGAGCTGACCCCTCTATGCCGAGTATCCTCGGATCCAAGGGCTCCAAAACCAAAGGTCGGATCAGAGAAGGAGTAATAGGGATGAATGCAGACTGCATGCCTCCTGTTCCAGAGGGGGAGAGGGCAGGGAGGACTCCCATCTGTATCTGAGTGAGGATATACTTCCGCATCATCCTATCAATCTCTGCTTCGGAAAGACTGTGGGTGGAGTAGGAAGAGGAGGCCACCGACACCGGCCTATAGGGGCGGTAAGGGGAAGCCTGCACCAGTGACTGGGTCCAAAGCTTCTCCAGTTCTGGAGAGAACAGAGTGTAATGAAGCCAGGGTGACTCCATCCTTGGAGCTGGCCTAATTTTCGCTGGACGGCCCGCCAAAGCAGAGCAATCTGGGAATCGCTTTCTGGCCCTGCCTTGGACTTGGCTGATTTGTCTGTGCCCCCGGACCTCTTAGTGGGAAGTTGAGTCCCAGAGGCCGGGGCAGAGACAGAAGTAGAGTCTGGGGCAGAAGAGGCCTGTGCACTGGTGGTAGGAGGGTGAAGAAGGCCCTTCAAAATTAACTTAATTCTCCTGTCCATCAGTGCCCAGGGATTAAACCTGGCACAGATGGAACAGGAGGTTTCCAAATAGGCTGCCCCAAGACATTCAATGCGCAGTGTGTGGCCATCAGCTGGAGAGAGCTTGTGGCCACACACACTGCATTTTCGGAAGCCTGGTTTGCGGGTATCTGACATTCCCAACCACTGGCCCAACACACATTCACACAGATATTACACACACACGACATACAGGAAAGAGAGGGAAAGAGGGTCTTTTTTTTTTTTTTAACCGATGCAGAGTGTGAGGAGGTAGAAAAAACAGAATGGGGAAAAGATAAGAAAAAATGGAGTTAAAGGTATAATTAAGTCACTCACCCAACAACAGCAGCAGAGAGAACGGATCGCAATGCGGACAACCAAGATGCTATCCTCCAAAAAAGGAAGCCAATCTGGTGGTCTTCTGCCATAAACAAACTCTGCAACAGGAGAAACAAATTGTTGCAAAAAAGAGTAAAATCCCATGATTGGAGGAACTCCCTGGTCAGCCTCAGTAAAAAGCTGAGATCCCTCATAACATTCTCCAAAGCTAGTTAAGAAAACAAAATCGCCACTGATTCCAAAGACAACCACAAAGTATCCTATAGCTATGTCAAGAATCTCAATGGCAACACTCAGATCTGCTCTGAGTTACAGCACAATGGCACTAAATATACAGAACTGATATTGCCAACATCCTGGCAGATAGGTTCAGTGCTAACTTTACCCCCCCTCTCACCACCTAAAGGGCCCATATCTCTATACCGGAAGAATGCAAAGTTCCTGTAATCATGCCTACACAGGTAAAAACCTCACTCTCCAAAGCCAAGAACACAGCATCCATGGGACCTAACATCCCATGCTGCATTCTACACGAACTACAGAATGAACTGGCACCCCACCTAAGTACCATGTTCAATCATAGCCTCACCTCAGGCTTTGTTCCCATTGAATGGCACACTGTGACAGTTATCCCACTCCACAAAGGGGGAGCCAGGACAGACCCTAGGAATTACCGCCCCATTAGCCTGTCGAGCCTGGTCTGCAAGGCCATGTAACGTATCATCATGGAACTCAAACAAAGACAATGGTAATCTCCAAACTCTGAACCCCACACAGTTCGGGTTTGTAAAAGGCAGATCATGTCTCCTAAACCTGATAAACTTCTTTGAAGCAGTCACCAAAACCACAGATGAGGGTAAGGTGGTTCACACAGTCTATCTAGATCTTGCCAAGGCTTTTGACACCATCCCCATGGAATTATAGATAAACTCACTAAACTAGGTATAAATCCCTGTGTGTCACATGATGGATTGCCAACCAGCTTACTGACAAAACCCAAACCGTGAAAGTAGCAGACTCCAAATGTGATTTCAGACCAGTGACAAGTGGAGTACCACAGGGTTCAGTCCTGGGTCCTCTCCTGTTTTGTATCTACTTCTCTGAAGTACAGGATAAGACAGAAGGTCTTTGGCTAACTAAGTCCGCAAATGACTGCTAACTAGGAGCCATAATCGAAACTCCTAACAATGTGGACATTCTACAAAAGGGCCTCAATGAGACAGATCCTGGTGTCAAAGCCATGGCCTCAAGCTCAATGCCAAAAGGTGCACAGTCATCCGCTTTGGTAAAAACTCTGTACCCATGAACTACCACACAGGCGGTAGTCTACTGAACACTGAAAGTATGATAAGAGACCTTGGGACACAGGTGGACAGCAGTCTCTCCTTTGATAATCACACTGCCACAGTGGTCAGGAAATCCTTCTAAGTGGCACACCTGGTCACAAAAGGTTTCTCATCCAGAAAAAAAGAGGTCATTGTTCTCCTCTACTCATCACTCATTAGACCCATTATAGAGTACAATGCCCCTTTTGGTATGCACCTCACAAGACATGTACAACAACTGAAAAGGCCACAGAAATACCTCACAAAGAGGATTACTGTCCTCAAACAGATGCCCTATGCAGACCATCTCAAAAAACTCCAGCTTTACTCCGTTGCATATCGCCTACTCAGAGGCAATCTCTGCCTAATATACAAAGCTATGTCAAACCCAGAGTTGTTGGACATGCTCCACTTAAAGAAATCCCAATCCCTCTGAGCTACACGCTCTAAGGGCCTAAACCTTGTCACCACAATAAAGAGAACATGCTGGAGGGATAGATTCCTGTCCCAGAGACTTCCCATACTCTGGATCAGACTACCTATCTATGTCAAACAGAGCTCCTCATTAGCACTCTTCAAGAAAAATCTTGATGATTGGATGGGAAATAGGAAATTCACCCCGGGGATCACTTCTTTGGCTCTGCTTGACAGGGGCACAGGAAAATAATTTTCTTGGGTGGCGAAAGCCAGGGTACCTTTTTGGCTAGGCTTATATAGGCCCTAGGGCCAATAGCCTAGTACCTACCTATGAAGCAAACGAAATCTGAAGGGAGGAAGGAGACAGGGGCATTATGGGTAGGGGAGGAGCTTAGAGCTTGGATCAGATGCTAGATATGTGGCGGAGTCAGATCTGTGCTGGATTTGGGAACCCACGGGTCAAAGATCAAATGAAGACAACTTCAGATAACATTTCAGCCTGTACTCCATTACCTTCTGTACTACCTGGGGGAGGGGGGTACAAATGTTTCTAAACATTCCATTTTTTTGGAGAAGTAAAAATATCTGTTTCTGGCACATTAAACCTGTTGGCCAAATCCAAGAAGACATCTCTGTTCAACACACACAGACACACACACACAGTCAGACACACACACAGACACAATAATTTGTCTCTGTTCTGCTCAACTAGTCTGCCAGAATGTTCAGCAAATAATAGTTACAAGATGCCCTATAGTTCACGCCTGACTTGTGGGCAAAGTACCTTGCCTCCAGGGTTGGCCTGTTCAAGGGATATCAGCAAGTTCCTCCAGATGCTGATGTACTACATCACTGTGGTGCTGTGAAGGTATGCACAATACTTCAATACAGTACTAACCAAAAACGATTAACATAAATCTAAAGGCAATGAAGCAATGTAAAAATTTTTATGCAGGATCCCTAGTTACTAAATCTATCTGAAATATCATATCATAAACAAAATTTACCATACAAGGGAAATAATTTTGACCAAAAGTAAAAAGAGTAATTCTCAGAATGTCAGTGTGTTACTGAAATAAATAACTCAGGAGCTTAATAAAATTCACCAAAACCAAGTTTGAGACTAAAATAGCTAGCCAAGCCAAAGACTATCACAAGGTATGTTTTAGTTACAGGAAGATTTGTCTCAAATAAGTAACTGGTGTCAATATCACTGTCTGAAAACTAAATGCCAAAAATGCATTATTGTATCGTTTGGGAAGTCATCTACCACAAGGAACTACCACACTGCCAATATGCCCCTAAGAGTTGACCAGTTGTTCAGGATTTGGGAACTTATGCGGACAGTGACCTAACGTTTGACCAATATGTGCCTTTTTCCTGTAAAAAAGTCCTTCTGTATTGCAGAGATTATAAACAAAGGGATTGTGTCTAGATTTAAGAATACCATTGTCCTCCTTAACTCAACCCTCATTAGGCCAGTCACTGAATAGAATACCTCCTTTGGCATGTATCTATCCAAACACATGAAACAACTGGAATGTCCACAGAGATACACTAAAAGGATACAAGGTCTGAACACCATGTCCTTCATGGACCGACTCAAAGTCCTGTCACTATAATCAATATTCTACAGACTGCTAGGAGGTGGCCTGTGTCTGTCATACAAGACATCCTCCAACTCATTTCTGTTGGATTTACTGCACATCAGCAAGCCAAAAGGCATTAGAAATGCATGTTCTTGGGATCTAAACTTCTTCTGCAACATCAACAGGTTTGGAAGGATAGGTATATTTCACAGAGAGTATCACTGCTGTGGAACACAGTGCCCCAGCCACATAAAACAAAGTTCATCCCTGTCCATTTTCAAGCACAACTTAGCTCTATGGATCGGAATCAGAAAATTTTCTCCAGGAATGGCTCCTGTACCACTAATGGACAGATGAATCTCCTAAGTGCTTTATCCCATTCATGGGTCTCCTCAAGTTATCTATGGTATGATCTCAGTAATTCTCATTTGCGGTAATATACAATTATCAACCATGGGATGGGGAAGGCCAATTTATAACCAAACGGGATAGGTTATTTAGAGTACAAAAAGGGTAATTGGCTAGGCTTAAAATGGCCCAAAAGGGCTGCTAGCCAAGTACTTTATTTATGAAATCTTTTAAGGCTAGAATTACTGTCATCAACTCTGATACAGATGTGTTTTTGCCTCCTGAGTTTTGTCTTAAGGTCCCATGAATCCTCAGTTTCTCTGAGGGGGCCACAAAGCCGTATCTGACAAGTTTATGCTGGTTGCTCAGGTGTCCTGGTCTAGCTTGAATGGGATCTCCTAATTGAAGTTCATCTGCAACATCCAACTGGAGAGCTTTTTTTTGATAGAGAGCAAGAGTGATGGGAAACTACATCGAGCTGGCATGCTGGCACCAATTCTTTAGCTAACTACATGGAGCTAGCATGATGGCACCATCTGTTCTTTAGGTAACGACATGTAGTTGGCATGCAAGTGGAGTACCTCAGGGTTCAGTCCTGGGGCCGCTCTTGTTTGGCATCTACTTCTCTGAAGTACAGGTCAACACTAAGGGACTCTGGCTAACAAAGTTTGCAGATGACTGCAAACTGGGAGCCATTATTGAATCCCCAAATGATGTGGATACTCTACAAAAGGGCCTTACAGAAACAGATGCTTGGTGCCAGAGCCATGGGCTCAAGCTCAATGCCAAGAAATGTATTGTTATCCCCTTTGGGAAAAAACATGTATCCATGAATTACCATATAGGTGGCAGTACACTAAACACAGAAAGTGTGATAAGAGACTTAGGGACACAGGTGAACAGTGGTCTCACCTTCGATAACCACATCGCCACAACAGTCAGGAAATCCTTCTATGTGGCACACCTCATCACGAAGGGCTTTTCATCCAGAAAGAAGGAGGTAATTGTCCCACTGTACTCATCCCTCATTAGACCCATTATAAAATACAACGCCCCATTTGGTATGTACCTCTCAAGACATCTGCAACAACTGGAAAGGCCTCAGAAATACCTCACTAAAAGAATCACAGGCCTAAAGCAGATGCCCTACACTGACCGCCTTTAAAACTCCAGCTATACTCTGTCGCATATCGCCTACTCAGAGGCGATCTCTGCTTAACATACAAGGCCATGTCAAACCCAGAGCTGTTGGACATGCTACACTTAAAGAAATCCCAATCCCTCAGAGCTACACGCTCCAGGGATCTAAACCTTGTCATCACAATAAACAAAACATGCTGGAGGGATAGGTTCCTGACCCAGAGACTCCCCAGACTCTGGAATAGATTGCCCATACACGTCAAGCAGAGTGCCTCTTTGGACCTCTTCAAGAGGAACCTTGACAATTGGATGGGAGAAAGGAAATTCACCCCAGGGATCACGTCAGTCGCCCTGCTAGACAGGGGTCCAGGAAAGTAAATAATGTGGGAAGAAATAGCCAGTGAATTGTTATGGCTAGGCTTGTATAGGCCCTAGGGCTGATAGCCTAGTACCAACCTACGAACCTATGCTGGCACCATCTGTTCTTTAGGTAACGACATGGAGTTGGCAGGCTGGTACCATCTGTTCTTTAGGTAGTGACATGGAGTTGGCAGGCTGGCACCATGTGCTCTTTAGGTAATGATATGCAGTTGGCATGCTGGCACCATCTGTTCTTTAGGTTCCACTGAAGCTTCCTTATAAGGGAAATTGCAGGAGGCGGGTGGGGGGCATGTGCCCTAGTGATTTGAGGAACTCCCTTGTAGTAATCTGATTTTGTTGTGCAATGGATATGAAGTATGAGGTCAGGAATGGCACCTACTCAGAAAAGGAATACCCTCTTGGCTTGTGCTGTGCAGAGGAGCTCAAATAGACAAACTCTCTCTGGAAGGTATTGACTGGCATTTTTGGTATTTTTAGAGAGACTCGTAGACTAAAGAAGCAGGCCAGGGTAAAACTGTGGAACTACCTGTATCACCTTCTAGGCTTGTAGCTTAAACTTGAATCAGTGTGTCATCCAATTATGGGTAAATGTGAAAGCCATTGGTTCTGTACTGGACAATTACTGCAGACAAGCACCCTGCATACACAACTAGTACAGCAGACAATCCAAAGAGCAAGGAGGTAAATTGGTAGTGAGCAACCCTCTGTTTTGAATCTGGGGTACTGCCTGTCTTTGCTTTGGGTACGTGCAGGTAAGCATCTTTCAGGTCTAAGGTAACCATGAATGTTTGAGGGAAGAGGAGAGGTAGTAGGGCAGGTAAGGTTGGCATTCTGATTTCTGAAATGTTTAGAATCTTGTTTAGCACTGGTAAGTCTAAGATTGGTCTCCAAGGGTCATCTTTTCTTGGGACTAAAAACAATACAGAGTAAAATCCTGTCTTCTTCTTTGAGTATTCTATCCACAGCCTGCTGTTTCAGAATGTGTAGCATGTGCTGTATCATATGTCTTTGTTCTCTGGATATTTGGGGAATACTGGAGAACTTTTCATGGAATGGAGCGTGTATCCTTGCCCCAGATTCTTAGAATCTAAGTGTCCCATGTGAATTTTTCTCCTCCCACTTTTATGCAAACAGTCCCAGATGGGCTCCTTTTTTGTGTAGGAATGGGTAATGGAAGTGAGTCTGGGGAAGGTGTAGGTAGGGGATGGGGAGAGAAGAGGACTTTTGACTCATAACTATTCCCTCAAGTTCCCCTTTAGCTGCTTTCCTTAGTCTTGCTGCCACTGGAAGGGCCAACTCTTACTATGAATAGCTTCTTCTGTACTTGGCAAGGGAATGAAACAAATGTTACTAAATAGGTTCATAGGTTGGCACAAGACTATCAGCCCTAGGGCCTGTACAAGCCTAGTCATAACAACTCCCTGGCTATTTCTTCCTACAGTACTTACTTCCTTGGACCCCTGTCTAGCAGGGCAACTGACATGATCCTGGGGTAAATTTCCTATCTCCCACCCAGTCGTCAAGGTTCCTTCTGAAGATGGAATTTGTAGCATCTTCACCTTTTCCTCAAGCTTATCACCTGTTAAGAAGGGGTCACAAAGCAGCTCTTTTCTAAATGGGCAGTAAAGATTTGTTCTTTTACATGACTGGGCAGGGTCTACTTCCACAGCCAGACATATCCCCCTAATAACTGATCCCCTACTGTTGTCACCCTGAATGATGCACCCACTACATCACAGCCAAACTTGACAGAGTGCTGATTAACCTGAGATGCTGCACAAATCTAGTAATTTAAGTTTTCAGGGCCCTGTCCACTCCTCCTATCTTTCAGGTGGAACAGCAGAGAGTCCCCTAGAACTTTAATAAATGGGTTTGTATCTTGACAGTCTAGGCCGAGGTAGCAGAGGTACAGGCTTTACATTTCAAATGATAACATCACTTTACATACACTAAAAGGGAAAAATAGCAAGAGTTCCCATTGTTACTTTCATGTAGTATACATAGCTTTTCTTTTTAAAAATTACAAAAAACAATAATCGCTGTGGTATCCCCAAAGTCTTAAACAACCCACTAGACAAGTACAGTGGGTCCAAAAACAAAACGGTTTAAAAACTTCTCTGTGTGGAAGATTTACAATGTATGTATATCTAGTTAATCACTGTATATTAATAAAATCATATAATGGTAGTAAAAGTAGCTAACTTAAACTCGTCCCAAGTCAAAAAATAATAAAAAATATAATTTGAAATATTACACAAAATTACTAAACATTCAAAAGTAATCCAAACAGGGTAGACAGCCAGTTTCCAGTTGAAAATCCTTTATTAAGCACACAGGCAAGCAATCCAAGTAACAGAATAATAGTTTCATCACAAACTTTCTAACTTGTGTGTGTGTGTGTGTGTGTGTGTGTGTGTGTATATATATATATATATATATATATATATATATATATATATATATATATATCTATATGGATTCATTTTATATCCTCGAAATACTGAAATATCGAATTTCAGTATCTCGAGACTATAAAACCGAATCCACAAAACAGACACAAAAAAAATGCACACACTATACCACACATACACCACAACACCCACATCACAACATAAACAAACAAAACTACACACATACACAACTCATGCACACATAAGCAGGGGGCAAGCCCCCCTGCACCTCCATGGGGCTGCACCACCCCTACTTATATATACTAACTCTGAGATCGCACAAACACAAAACAAAAGCCAACTCACACACGCACATTCTCCGACCCCTCACACACACATAAAACACATCAGCACACTCACACACACACTAACTCCCACTCAAAACCCTTAGAAAACACTTACCTGACATAACACCTACATCCACACACGGCACCGTGCACCATCAAAACACAAACCCGGACATTAGCGTAAAGGTCATAACTAATTTTACATATATTCGAGTTTGCGATTATGACCCTTTGCTATTTTTAACATTCGGCTTTATAGTCTCGAGATACTAAAATTCGACATTTCAGTAATTCGAGGTTATAAAGTGTTTCTATATATATATATATATACACACACACACACACATTTATACACACACACAAACATATATATATATATATATATATATATATATATATATATATATATATATATATATATATATATATATATATATATATTATATATATACACACACTTTTTATCAGGTATGGAAGTGGTTTATTGGGCTGTAAAACAGTGCATCGGTATACACGTTAACAAATTCACATCCCTACCCCCAACAGTGTGACATTCGCGCTGGTCCTGCTCAACTGGAACCAGATTCTAGATCGCATAGACTAGATTTATTGCTCTACTGGAACCAGATTCTAGATCGCATAGAGTAGATGTACATATTTTCCACACAGAGAATCTTTATACTTTTTTTATTTTTACATTACCATTCACTCCATTTACATGAATTGCTCGATTCTTCCCTTAAAACTTCACTCCTCCTTCTGACATTATTCTACATGCACTGTTCCCATAAATTCCATTTACTTCTATGAAATTTGGTTATTCTCTCTCTCTCTCTTTTTTTTTTTTTTAAAGATCACACCTCTGATTCTTCTTTACAACATACAGTATTTTATTAGCAGTTGGTACAGATTCTGATTTCTGTTTTCTAGTAATTGCTTTTTTGACAGCAAACTGCATTAAACTTAGAAGGCTTTACTATGTCTAGGCAAAGCAGATACTGCAATCCAGCTCAAACTAATCATTTTCTTTATTACCATTAGCTCCACCAACAATTCTGACAAAGTACTCTGTATGGAATTGTTATGATCTGCTTAGCTTTTGACATTACCAAAAATATACACATTTGTAAATTCCTCTTCTCCTCCCCATCATATCTCCAGAATGTGCGAGTTGCCTGAGGAAAAATCCTCTAAAGAACTGCTTGGGATATAAAATACTAAAGCAAACATTTCCATGCAAAAGACTTAAATGTTCTGGACCTTGCTGCATATTTTAAAAGCCCTACATATTTGATCTCTTGTAAACTACCATGCCATTCTTTTTTCCCAATCTCTTCTAACCTCTTCTGAGTGATTATTTTAGTTATCAGAGAGTATTTTATATGCCCTACTAATCATTCTTTTTTTTTTTTTTTTTATATACTTGGCACTCCCCGTCCCTTTCTAACACAGTCCAAACTTCTGTTCAGCTTAATCCCACTCTATTACATTTATTTCGGAGTTATTTTCTCTAAATACATTGGCCCTTTTGTTAATTTCCTCCAATTTCAGTCCCCTGTTGCCAATTTTCTATACCCCATACTTGCAGTAATTTCTAATGGTAAAATCTCCTTTCTCTACTCACACACTTGGTTAGTTATTAGAATATGTTCTGATACTTTAGGAGTACAATATCCTGCATGGTTGTTACTCTCTTTTAAGGCCCTACATCCACATTCCCAGTCTATCTTTTCCTCTCAAACTTCTTCGTTTCAACATTATCTCTTTTCACATTGATTATAACTTTCTGCTTTGCCTAGGTACATGAACTGAGTAGCTCTAAAGTACTCCTTCCAATCAGGTGATCCTAAACCACTATGTCCTATGAAGAGAATTAGCTTAGCCCGCTAACTCTTCCCCTCTCAAACAATTCCTTTAACTCTTTACCATCATCCACAACTTCTCTGGTTGTCTGACCTATAAATAAGGCTGAGACTAAAACATTTTCATTACTTGTATTTTACTATCCAAGTCCATAATAAAGAGCTCCAGTCTTCTCAATCTTTGCATTATCTTTTGTTTAGTCTCTTCCTACATATCCTTAGCTGTCATACAAGAATCCTTATAATCCATACACCTAAATATTTCATATCATGCCACTGTACATATGGATATTGCTGAACCTACTTGTTTGAGAGCAAATAGTTTACTGCTATAGCATTTGTTTCATCTTAGTTTATTTTACAAAAAAAGACCTAAAACTTGTTTAAAATCTTTCACAACTTTGAAATGGGCTTTTGAGGATTTACCAAGTACAGAATGATAGCAGCTGAAGATAACGCTAACTTTCCTTGCTTTTCATACTAGCCATATCCCCAAATTTGAGTCTCTCATTTTCCTGGCTAATGTGTCTAAATATAAAGCAAATAAAACTCTGCTTTCTCTGGACCATCACTGTTGTTGGTGTTATCAAATGTTCAATTCTCCTCCACAAATAATTCCTTTAACTTCTCTCCCATACCTCTTTTCCTCTTATTTCTGCCATGTTTTAAAATTCCATTTTCTTCTATCCCACTTGCTAGTTATCCTTTCTGAAATATCAGAACCACTATCATATCCAGTACCCATTCTTTAAATTCCTGTGTTTTCAACAAGATATATAGGGAAGTGCCAGGGTCACATTTTAGATCATTACCCTGCATCTTTGCCTTTGTTTTTACTGTTGCATGACCTGATACTGTTACTGGAGGCATCTCAAAGCTTTCAGTTAAATACACATATGCCTGTGAATTATAACTGCTAGCCAGACTTGTCCAGTTGTACCTTTTTTAGCCAAATTACTGTATCTTGAGACACAACAGATACATTCTATCTTGCTTACTGCTACTGATTCATATCTTCCATATCAAATCCACACATGCCTTCAGAAGTACACCGTCTTTTGTTACATTTTCCATTTTAGGTCCCCCAGTACATCCTCACTTTTGCAAATCATGTTCTAGCTCCCACCCGTAAATAATATTCCCTGCTGAGTATGCATTTCTCCCAAAATTCACCTAAACTCGATAACAGCAGATTTGTGAGCAATATAATACATTACAACATAATTCTCCTTTCTTGCCAATAATGCCTTACTATTACAAACATACCATTATTGTTCTTTTTCTTCCTCCTCTATCCCTGTTGTAGCCTCTTTCACAATCATTATTCCCCATTTGTTTTGTACCTGACATTCTGCTGAATGTTCACCATGAAATCATTTGTCAAATTCACATGTTCATTTATATCTAGATGAATCTCATGCAACATTGCTATTTGCAGCCTATGGTTCTTAATACAATTTTACTTTCAATTAACTGCTTGTCAATATCCATTTAAATGTTAATTACATTATACTTTGTATACTTCACTCAAAACACACTGCTCAAACCTCACATTAATTGCTTGATATACCTGTAAGGTCATTTGTATTCTGTCTGAACAATGATACAGCATTTACTCTGGCAGTTTAAAATATGTTTCCAACTTGCAGCTTACATATACACACATTAACGTATAAAAGGCTGATCTTGCATGCAGTTGCTTCTTTTCATCTGTATTCAAGCTCATGACACTTTTCCAGACTTAAAAACATTAAAGAAACAAAAACTAAATGCATTTCAACCCAATCACCTTTTATTTCATAGCAAACATACACAACTCTACACTTTCTAAAAGAAAGTTTCTCTCCTGCCAAAATAGACTGCACTGAAAATCATTTTGCATTTTAAAGTTAAGGTTAGCCACAGACCCTTCTAAAATTATCTCTTTTGCCCATCTCAAAGAGAAACAACTTGCATGGTTTCTGTAAACATTAACTTTTAGTACCCTTAAGCTAAACTGGGCAATTTTGCATTTAATGCATTAAAGCACTAATGTTGCTGGGAAGGGGGCTACCTGTATCACCATTCACTTGCCACAATTTTAGACTTTCAACAAAGGAAATTATCATTTAACTTCACACATATGACCACTCTACATTTTATATACCCCAACAGTCCAAGATCACAACATTATATTAACTTTAACTTGTTTCTTTCCAACTTTCCGTATCTTGTTGCACTGTAAAGCCTGGAAACATTACAACTTGAACTTTACTCTTTACTACCACTAACACATACACCAGTTACTGACACCCCCACCCCAAACCAGACACATTATATTTAAATACATCTGACTGCATTCTATGCAGGACTCCTTTACAATATAATATGCAATTTACATCATTAAAATTTTATATACATTAAAAATGACACTGCTAGTTCAGTTCCTTCACTGTCCTTTTAAAATTAATGACAAAAGCGAGGTTTATGTTTTATAGTTTTTCAGTCAACTTCCAGTCTTTTTCAGCCACTTCTTGCAGAACCACAGTTCAGATGCCTCACCTATATCTAGCATGACGGATGCTTTACAGTTCTCCCATTTATTCAATAAGCCCAAACTCTTGCTGGTCTTTTCCCTGATCATCAGTGATTCAAGTTTAAGATACTCCTGAGTCTTCCAGTCACCTTCAAGGCTTTTTATAGTTGTTTAAAAATCTTCCTTTGTGTCTATGGAAAAAAAGTTTCACTAACAAAATTTCTCTATGATTTTTGCTACTGTCAAATGACTAAAAATCAGAGTCCCCTTTAACCTCCCGGATCACTCTTTGTTGGCTATTTTGTTTTCCTCCTTAGTCAATTCAGCATGCAACTTTGAACCTGCAGGAAAGCATTCTGAAGACATCTGAATATAGCAGTTTGAATTTTACACCTGCCTCCTGACATCCTCTGACTTACACTATACATTTTATTCACTGCATACCAGGTAGAAGAGAAGCACCACTTCCTTCAAACATTTGGTGATCCTAGATATCAATACTCTATTCCTCTGCCACAGTTTTGTCAGGAATAGCTCTTTCAGCTGGTATTACTGCATTTGTACTAATACAGGTCTCAGCTGCTTTCTCACAGCCAGATTTGGGAGCATACAAAGTGTCCTATAAATTATGAATCCTGCTATGGAACACCAATCCAGATGCTTACATATACATTCAAAAAGGAATACATTCTACTTTTAGTTTTATCAAGAAATGTTAGATTGTATCTGCATGCTCTGCTTCCCATATTTTTGAAACAACTCTTGTTGAGGAGCTTCATATTCAGCCAGTCTTTCCTACGTTTTCCCCGTCTGGTTTCGGCAGTTATATTAACTCATCTAATAGTACTTAACTTTTTCCAGCCTTTTCTCATTTCACTTTTAAGTGAGTCACAGGAGGAACAAACACATCTAAGTGTATCTATTTTTCCCTCTGTATTAGTGGAAGCCATCTCCTGTATTAAAGATGAAATTTGAACTGCCTTATGCTGAACAGCTGCAAGTCTCTTCCCAGACAGAAGTTTTTATTTTCATTCTATGTTTGAGTTTTGCCTACTTTCTTCAAATTTCTCCCATGCAATTTAATAACAGTCAGTAAACAAAAGTTATGTACTTACCATAATGATAGATCTGTGTTGTCTGCTTCCATCCTTCCTCAATTAAAGGTCTTTGGATATCACCTTGGATCCTCCTCCTGCCACTCAAGACTTTTGATTCCAAGCTCAGGGTCCTCCCTTCCCCAGAATCCCTTTGCAAAACCCAACATTACCTCAGATCAAGTATGCCCAAAGAATACTACAAAATTTAATCCAAAGGTAATATAATAATTCATAAGCTGATCTGGAGCTAAAAGGTAGACTTGTAGGGCCTTTAGGAAAAAGAAGTTGTATACTCACCATAACGTTCCATTCTTCCTCAATGAATGGGTTTGGATCTAATCTATTGGATCCAACTCAGCCGATGCTACAGCTCGCAGCCAACAGATCTCTCGATCTTCTCCCTTACCCACAACGCACCCTGCCAATTACCTCAGATCTTGTTTGCTGCTATATTAGCGTAGAATGGTGAAGAATTATGGGAAGCCATATCCAGAGTCATATACACATATAAACGTATCAATTCAGAGACCATATAAATGCTGGCTCCCCCACTGAAGTAGGTGGGAGGGAAATTCAGGAAGAATGATGATCGACAACACAGATGAAACATTATGGTGAGTACATTACTTCTTTATCTGATACTGTCAATCTTCATTCTATCCTCAACGAATGGGACAGTGTCCCTATCTACTTGTATCCAGGGTGGACTCAAGGAGGGATATCCCATAGTACCATAAAACCAAATGATGCCCTACCTCTGGAGACCAGATCCAATTTTTGAGTGATAAAGGTATGAGGAGTAGACCAAGTTGCTGCACAAATCTCACCTATAGACATCCTAGATTGAAAAATTGTGGAAGTAGCCTCAGATCTAGTGGAGTGTGCTTTCAATAGGTGTGTAAGAGAAATGGCTAATTTATTACACACAAAGAAGATGCAATTTGTTAACCACTTCGATATAGTAATTATAGAAACTGTTTTTCCCAATTTTAGTCCACAGAAGGAAACAAATAGTTGGTCTGCTTTTCTGACTGTTTCTGTTCTTTGCAGATAGAATCGCAATGGTCTATGAATATTCAGTAAATGTAAGCTATATTCTCCTTTGTTGGTAAATTTAGGAAAAAAATACTTGCAAATTGATAGTGCTATTTATGTTTTATTCTGACACCACCTTTGGAAGAAAGGACAGGTTGGTATGTAAAATCACTTTAGCTTTGTATCACTGAAGTTCATCTTGCGGAAGTGATGACAACAGAGATAATAGTCTTCCATGAGAGGTATTTAAGGGCACACACAGCTGTTGGTTCAAAGGGAGGTTTTGAGAGAGACTGCAGCATCAAATTTAGGTACCATGGAGGTGTAAGGTCTAAAAAAGGAGTGTCCCTTTTAAGGAGGCCTTTCTCAATTTGTAAGAAGCTATGGGTGTGCCATTTAATCCTGTATGGTAACTTGAAATTGCTGTTAATTGTAGCCTAATGGTTGAGGTACTAGCAGCATTTTGAAAAAGGTGAGCAAGGAAATTTAAGATGTGATAAACAGAGGCTGAAAAGGGTCAGGTTTATGCTGCTGAGCTCAAACGGTAAACCTGTTCCATTTACTTAAATACATTTTCCTTGTCAAGGGTATATGGGAAGACAGAATTATATGTCGGACAGAGTGATGACAGCGTAGATAGTCTGGCTACTAAATTAACTGGAAAAGCCAAATAGCTTGAGATTTGGTATATCTGGGTGTGACATGCCCGTCGGGTGAGATAGGAGGTCCAGAGTCGGATCTAGGTTCCATGGTGGTTGAGCCAGGTGAGGCCATAGAAAGGGAATCCAAATTTGTTGAGGCTAATAGGGGGCAATGAGGATCACTGTGCTCTATGATCTGGCATCTTTCTGCAGAAATTTTGAAATCAATGGGGTTGGTGGGAATGCAAAAATTAGACCAGGGGGCCAATTGTGAAGTAGACCATCTGTCGAGTTCTGTCCCTATGGGGGAATCTGAGCAAAGCAGTTGCACTTGTTTAGGGGAGAGGCAAAAAGATCATAGTATGGCTTAGCCCCAATGATGGAAAATAAATCTCATCCACTTTCATCACTCATGTGGAAGTAGAATGTACCTACTCAGTTTGTCCACAATCAAGCTGGATCTCTCCAGAATGTGTGTTCCTAAAAAAAAAGTGGTCTGAAGAGATCGCCCACTGCCAGACCCTCAGCGCTTCTCGACACAATGTGGATGTCTTTGTTTATTCCTCCAGACGACTGACAAGTTTTCCATTTGAACTGCAGTTGTCCCAGAGGGAAGAACATCTTGAAATGCTCACAATGCCACGAGCACTGCTTTCATCCCTATGGCATTTATATGCAAATTGGCCTCTTTGAGGAACAAAGTACCCTGGACTGTCTTCTCCAGATAATGCACCCCCATCCTATCTGGGAAGCATCCATGGTCACTATGGCCTTGGTCACTATGGGCTTGGGCTGTTGGGGAATGAACAGACTGCCATAGAGCAGTTGATCAGAGTAGATCCACCAATAGAGATCTCTTCTGTAATTGTTAGTAATTTTTATCTGATACGACATTCACTGATAGAAGACTGACCACTGAGTAGCCAACATTCACTGTAGGATCCGCATGTAAAACATGGCCAACAGAACTAAGATTATTGCTGTAGCCATGAGGCCTAGAGTTCAGAGCACTGTGAGGGCTGAGACTGATGTACTGTTTATAACCTTCTTGACCTGTGACCTTATAGTTAGAACTCATTGTGGTGGAAAGGAAGCAACAGCAGTCTTTGTGTTGAACAGTGCTCCAATAAATTCCAATGTCTGAGTTGGCTGAAGTTGTGATTTGTTTTAGTTTATGGTTATTCCTAGGAGAGCACAGGTGTGGAGAACCTGATCTCTTGATTGTGTGAGTTGATACCTGGTCAGAGTGGTAATAAGCCAGTTGTCCAGGTAGGGAAATACCCAGAATCCTTGGAGTCCAGTATACACCCTGGGGGTTGTGGTGAGTCCAAAGGGCAGTACTCTGAATTGGTAATGACGGGCTCCTAGCCGGAATCTTAGGTACTTTCTGGATTGCCTGTTCATCTTTATGATAGCAGGCACCCTGAAGATCTGTTGAGCACATCCAATTGTCCTTGACCAGAAAGGAGAAAATGGACTGAACCATGACCATCCAGAACTTGGGTTCAATGAACAGATTTGTTTAGATTTGTGAGATACAAAATTGGTTTCCAGTCCCCTGTATTTTTTGCACTAAAAAGGAAACTGAGTAAATTCCAAAACCTATCTTGTCTGGTGGGACCTCCTGGATGACTTTTTTTCTAGTAGCTTTCAAATCTGAATTGCTGCTTGATCCCTCTGACTGGTTGGAACACTGATGATTTTTCTGGGAATTGGAAGTCAAAGGGAAAGTGGTATTATATAACCTCTGGATATAATCCCCTGCACCGAAGTATCTTTTTGTTAATTCTAGCCAGGTTCTCTGGCACAGGGACAGTCTTCCCACCAACTGTCTCCATAGGTGAACAGTTGGGCCTCCATTCAGGAGTGCAGGCAGGGTTTTATCAAAGAAAGATTATTGCGAACCTTGGATTTGTGAGCCACTTATGTCCCACGACCAACAACGTCCAGGCACTTCTTCCATAGGTGTGTCATGCAATAGACCTTGGGATTTTTTAAACCACATTTTCTGGCCACTCTGTTGATTCCTGGAGAAGGACCTTTGGGAGGCCGAAAAATGTATGCCCACAGCGGGCAAGGTCTTACCATCTTTTCCATACCTGAACAGAGTTTCTTTCACTTTAGGGCCAAAAAGTGCAGTTCCGTCAAAGGCAGCATTGATGAAATTGGACTTAAATGGCTCCGCAAAATCCCACAAGTACATCAAGGCATGCCTCCTCATGAATATGCCTGAACCTGCAGCTCTTGAGGTTCCTTCCTCCATGTTGAAAATTAACCTCAATTGTACTTCAGAAACCTGGGAACTTTCCCAGTTAAAAAATTCCCTCATTCTGGAGATAGTTTCTCCAAATGTAATATCCATATCCTCCTCTGGAGGATCTCCACTGTTGGAATCAACTTCAGAAGTGGCATAACCCAGAGGAGAGTCAATTTGGGTGGAGTAGGCCAGGGACTCATCTGAAGATGATTTATCCTCTTATGAGACCTCTTGTTCAGCAGATGTACTCCTGGGCAGAGGGGAGATAGGAGATGCTGGAGTAGGTGGTTGCAAAGTGGAAGCTGGAGTAGGTGGTTGCAAAGTGGAAGACCTAAGTGACAGAAAAGTATTCAATAATCCTTTTGAAAAGGCTTGCCAGTCTGTAAAAGGCTCCTGAATGGGAGACGCACATTTCTGTTTGGGTTTCCTCTCGAGAGGAAGGTGTACCCCTAGGCTAGGATGGAAGGGCCGATGTAGTACTAGGGTCCAGACCCAACATCAGCAAAACCTCAATGGAAGGGGCAGGAGAGATACTACAAGGAATGTTTGAAGAAGCAAGCCATGGTTCCCCCGTACATTCCATAATGGATGTCTGCAATACCTCTGCAGACATACTGAAGGCATTCTCCCTAGTGGCTTCTACATCAATACCCAAAGGAGGGGGACCAAACACCCTATGTACATCCAGGCCTTCACCAGCCTCGAGAGGGATGTCTGGAATCAGAGGTGCAGCTGAAGGTTCAGGCCTTACCTTTTCCGCCTTTTTCTTCAGGCGGTCACCCAACAGACCTGGAGTATCTTCCATACCTACCTCTAGTCGCTTTAGTTTCTGGTTTTCAAGATAATATTAAGGGCCGACAAACGACTGCAAAGTGTTTTAGGGATGAACACCTGACTGATGGCAAAGGCTTTGTAGTCGTGACTGGAACACAAACAGAAAGGACGCTGATCATGGTTGTCTGTGTGGAATCTGTTTTCCACAATGGCACTTGCCCTTTTTGGATGAAATTAACCTCTAAAAAGCATGCAGTAGCAAAAAGATAAAGGTTTTCCCCAACGGGGCATTTACCTGAATGGAAGGAAACTTTCGTCGATCAGACAAATGGTAAAAGCTGTCATTCAGACTGGTGATGGAGAAGTTCTGAGGATGGTATGTGCACACATCACTTATGGCCGATGTTGGCTTTTCAATGTGGAACATCACATGTACCTCGCAGTAGCTTAAGTCTTTGGTATACTGGCCGGACATTCAGGTCATCTAGGTGGGGATCTCACTCATGTTATGAATACTGCAACATGGAACTAGAAGGACATTTATTGGATATAGCCTGTAGGATTGCCAACTGAGAAGTTACTGAATCCTTAACCTCTGCATAGATGGTTTCTGAGAGAGTATTTGATAACTCTTTGGTCAAATCTCTCTGAAGTCTAACAAAATGTGCCAGATAGTTCAGCAACTGCAAGACAAAGCTTGATGAAGCAAAAGACATGCTTCCCCAGTCTGTCCATCCCTCGCGACTCCCTGTTGGGGGGATAGATAGTGGAACTCTCGTCGGCTAGTTCCTTCTTTGTGGCTAACACAATAACCATGGCATCAAATGGAACCCTTTCCCCAAAACTGTCTGTCGGCATGTTGTACCATTATCCTGTCCTGTCTCCAAGGTATGGGTTCTGTGGACTCAGGCTCCTTCCATGCCCACTTAGAGATCATGTCCACAAGCTCACAGTGGGTGGAGTGACTCAGGAAGTAGTGGGTCCTGTAGCAAAAGCCTCTTGGAGAACAGATTCCTCCGGCGTAGGGTTAGAGAATATCCAGCCACCTCTCTGTTTCAGGATTTCTAGTAGGTCTCCGTAGGGAACATCTTCAGGAGGTGACTGTGGGGACCCTTCAACCTTTGTCGAAATCGGTGTCTTCTGTGATGGACTCTTGTGGGGAAGAGTCTAGGTGCTTCCTCTTGCTCATCCTTTTCCTGGGTACTTCCTCAGTGGAATGTTCTGGGGAAGTTTCAGAAGAGAAAATCAAAATTCCCTGAGAGGGTACCTAAGGTTTCGGTACAGAATGCCCCCATGGACAGAGTTGTTGAGGCTCCAGGTGCTGCGGCATCATACTGAAATAGGTAGGATTTAATGGGGAAGGTTCTTTCAGGACTGCTGAGGCAGTTAACACTCTCTCCACAGCCTTGAAGACAGCGCTTGAAGGACTCAGAGAGAGGATCTGATCCGAGAAACTGGATTTCTGAATCATCCCCTCTCTCTGATCCGTCGACACCACCCCTGAGGAGGAAGCTGCAGTCAAACTGTCCAGTGCCAAGGCAGTGAGGAACAGATGGCTCCGAAAACTTTGAAGTTGAATGCTGCACCTCGGACCCAGCAGGCAGCCTTTGGCTCAGAGAGCTCTCTGGATCTGAAAAGATCAGAGGTCTCAGAGAAGATGTTGTAGGAGATCCTCAGATTCAAGACTGACAGATCCAGATGACTGGGATCCTGAAGCTCTAAGGCAACAGATGGTGTTAGAGGAGGAAGTTGCAGGGGTGGTGTGGTGGAAGGTCAGGCAAACCGACCCAGAGGCGTAAGCACTGAGGGAAAACCAATCTGCCCCTGTGCCGAGAGGATCTTCTTCATTATTCTCTCCACATCTTCTTCTTCTTCTGTGAGACTTCTGGAAGAATGAGTAGAGTAAGTGGAGGGGGATCCTGGTCTCTGCAAAAAAGGTGATGGAAGCTCGTCAGGTACCGAGTCAACAGATGGAAAATATCTAGTACGATGACAATATAGAGTCTCCGAAGACTGTGCGTCTGATCCGAAGATTCTGTCTGATCTGACTTGGATTGTGCCAAAACTGTAATAGTCGCTTTGGAAGTCATAGGATCCAAAGGAGCAGTCGGATCAGAAATGTTCCTCTTTTTCTGATTCGGGGTTGAGACCAGATGTTTAGCACTCTTTCTGTGAAGAGTCCGAGGAAGATTTTCATAAGATGTGAAGGCTCCAACTTTGGAGACTGGGATCACCAAAAGAGAAAGGAAGGAGACTTTTAATATAAATTTACTTTTACATTCAATTAAAGCTCGCAGATTAAATCCATGGCAAATACAGCAATCCTCCTGTAAGTGTAATGAACCCAAGCAGTACACACAAAGCAAGTAAGCGCCTGATATAGACAACTTATGCCCAAATTTGGAACATTTTTTTGAAACCTGCAGGTTTGTCACTCATCATTAACAACAATAATACATCAAAATTGTTAAGACAACTCAAAATAGTAACATTTATATATATATATATATATATATATATATATATATATATATATATATATATATATACATATATATATAAAAACAGGAAAGAAGAAAGCAGAGGGATACCACCAATGGTATGAAGGACTACCACCAGGTCATAAGAAAAGGGAGATACTAATGACATTATCTAACAGTACCAATCATGAAAGAGGACTGAAAACATAGCAGAAGAAAGAATTACAACACTCTTAGGACAGTAGAGGAAAAGGAGAGGTAAGGAAATATCAACAATGGTATGTCGGAAAATATGACAAAGTCATAAGGGCAAGGGAGAATACAATAGAGATCCTAAACCACATACAGTAAAGACTAACGTTAAAGGATTACGCTACGGAAAAAACGGTTCAATAAGAGGAAATATGAAGAAAAAATTTTACTTATCCAACACAGCTTGAGAGAAAGTGGTAGACCACATCCATTAGCTAGAAGTGGCAAACAAGATCTGAGGTAATTGGCTGGGTGCACTGCGAGTAAGGGAGAAGCTTGAGAGATTTGGTGGCTATGAGCTGTAGCATCGGCTGAGTTGGATCCGACACAGCGGATCCGAACCCATTCAATGAGACAGAATAAAGACTGGCAACATCAGATGATTGAATTCCATAATTAGGCTGGGGGGGTGAGGAAGGACACAGGCAGACATCACAGAGCTATCATTATGGTAAGTACATAACTTTTGTATATGATGTTGTCTCTTCCATCTGTTTCTCAAAGGATGGGTCAGAATCCCAGCTAATATAACCCTTGGGTGGTTTCATGGAAGGATATTCTGCAGGAAAGCTGAACCAAAGGTTACCCTACTTCTAGCGAGTAAATCCAATGTATAATGGGATATGATGACATGAACATCTGACCAAGTGACCGCTGCACAAATGTCACTGATAGATGCTCTAAAAGAGAGAGCAGTTGAGGTTGCTACAGATCTAGCAGAGTGAGCTTTGATGGGTTTAGGTAAGGCCAAAACTTTATTCTTTGTATACATATGTAATAAAAGCAGAGAACCATCTTGATAAAATGACTTTAGAAACTTTGTGACCCACCTTATTTGCTGAGAAGGACACAGAAAGGGGATCAGACTTTCTGAAAGCTTTTGCATGCTGGATGTAAAAAAACATAGCTGTCTATAAACATCCAAAGGTAGTATGCTTTCTCCTTTATTGGAAAAGTTCAAAAAGAAACCTGGAAGATTGATGCTGTGATTTAAAGAAGTTTTGATAACTATCTTTGGTAAGAAGGAAAAAAATGGTTTGCAAGAAAAACCCTGTCCTTATGAAAAATAATGTATGGAGGTTTACAAGAAAGAGCATGGTGTTCCGATACCCTCCTGGTGGAGGTACATGCCAACAAAAATAGCATTTCCACATTAAAAATGTAAGGATCCACCTTAGCTGCAGGTTCAAACAGAAGGCTAGTCAGAGCTTGAATTAAAATAGCAATGCCACAAGAAAAAGTAGGAAGCTAATAGGAGGGCTGAGAAGAAAAGTAGCCCTCAAAAAGGCTTTAAATAAACTGAGAGAGGCATCTCCAATGTAAAAGCTTGAGACAGACACCAGCTGGACTTTGACAACAGAGTAGCTGGCACCATTCTGAAAGGGAAAATATAGAAAATCTAGGACTACCAGAAAGGGCACCAAAAATGGGTCTAAATTGCTTTGAGAAGTCCAAATACAGAACACTGTTTCCATTTACTTGTGTAAATATTCCTAGCAAGATCACTGAGAAGTAGGAGTGTGGACTGCTTGGAAGAACAGCCTGGACTGACTAGCCATCACTGGAAGTGGACAAAACAAGTAGTTCATTTGAGGACTTGAATGTCTGGAAGAAGTCAGTCAGATGGGTTAGAAATAAGACCTGGACTGGGATTCAGCACCCGACAGGGTTTCAGATGTGACCACAGGTAGGGGGAACCATACCTGTACAGGCTACAAAAGTGCAATAAGGATCACAATGACCTTCCTCTTTGATGCTTTCTGAAGAAATTTTGGAATGAGAGGAGTCAGAAGGAAAGTGGAAAGCAGGCTGGGGGGGGGGGGGGGTAAGTGTGGATCAGAGAGTTCCTCGGCGATTCCCCCTCCAGGGGGAATTGGGACACAGAACCTGCTGCATTTGTTGTTGTGGGAAGAGGCAAAAAGATTTCAGCAAGGTTGGCCCCAGTGGCAGATCTGCTCTTTATACTGAGCGACCACTAATTTGTGAGGAAGGAGGATAGATCTGCTCAAACTGTTCTCTAAATCAATTGATTTCCCTGGAATGTGTGTTGCTTAAAGAAAGTAATTGGAAGATATCACCCACTTCCAAACCCTTATGGCTTCTGGCATAATGGGTAAGAATGCCCCCCCCCCATTTGTTGCTCTACAAGACTACTGATGTGTTATTGGCCTGGCTAGATACCTGTCTTTGAAGGAGGGAGTCCTGAAAGGCCTGTAATGCTAGGAGAACTGCCCTCATCTCTAGAACGTTGATATGGAGATTGGCCTCCGAGGGGGAACCATAAGCCTTAGACTGTTTTTTTCCCCTTGTATGCCACCCACGTCATTAGGAAGCACCTGAGGTCCACAAGCACAAACACCAACCGATAAACCTAAAACGCTGCCCCAGGTATCAATAAAGGCTGTCCTCCATACACTTGTACTGCTCAAAAACAACACAGCACAAATTCACTTCAAATAATTCCGCAAGACAAATTCCACCAAAAACAAATTTATTTAACTTGTACAAGCACGTATAAAAATAGACAGATTAAGCGCTTTCATCTCCTAACAGGAGACTTCATCAGAAGCACCTGAGGTCACCATGGCTTTGCATGGGGGAAAGACGAATGACCTTGCATTATCAAAGGGGATTCAAGCCACCATGGAGTGTGAGTCATACAAATGTTCATTAGATGTAAATAGAAAGACAATGGTCAATGCCCAATGGGCTACTGCACAGCTAGGGTCCAATGAAGTATCTTCCAAGAGGGAATAAAGTGACAGCTGCAGCCACTGAACCCAGCAAATGAAGAACAATTCTTGCAGATAATTTCTGGGAGGAGAGAACAATGTGAACAAGGTTGTGAAGAGTGGATAACCTGTTCTGAAGAAGTTCCTCTACCTGAGAAGTTGTGTCTAAATGTGCTCATATGAATGCTATTATTTGTACAGAATGCAATTTGTACTTGTCTGGATTTACTGTGATGCCCAACAAAGGGCAAAGCTGTGGCAAGAAATCTCTTGCCTGGATAAGTAGATTCCTGGTAGTGGTGGAAATGAGCCAGTCATCCAGATACGAGAACAACTGGAACCCTTGCAGTCTAAGGTACACTGCAACCACTGAACACCTGAGGCTTGTGGTGCTGCCAAAGAGCAGAGGTCTGAATTGGAAATGACTGGTTCCCAGACAGAAAACCTTCTGGATCACCTGTGCATCTTGATGAAGCAGTATGCATCCTGTACATTTGTGGAGCACATCCAATCATTCATTCTCAGTAGTGGGAAAATGGACTGAGCATGACTGTCCAAAACTTTGACATTGGTTGAGGTGACTGAGGTCCAAAATTGGCCCGAGATCCCTAGCCTTTTTGGCACTAACAAGAATCCTGAGTAAGTTCTGGATCTTGTCTGGTCTGGCGGAGCTTCTCAGGTAACTCTCTTCTTTAGCAGTTTTTGCATTTCTTTGAATACTGCTGGTCTTTGAGAGGGTGAAACATTTGGCAACTGTTTTTGAATTTGGGAGATAAAATAAAAAGGGTATGTGATGATCTTTTCATTATTATCCTCTGCACGCATTTGTCATTGCCAGGCTAAAAAAAGGGTGCAAGGACAAGCCCCCCCCCCCAACTGCCTACAGAGAACAGCAGCTGGGCAACCCTTCAGAAACACCAATAAGGCCTCTTGGTGGAAGGACCACTGAATCCTTTTTTTTGCGGGCCACCTCTGCCTTGACTGATGTCCATTATTAGACCCCCCCCCCACCTCAGGGGGGTGTTTATCTCCAGAAGTGTCATGAGAGAAACCTTTTGGGATTTCTGGAACCATAGTTTTTTACCCCTTTCTGTTTCCTAGAAAAAAGACCTCTGGGGGTAGAGAACCATATCCAATGGCAGAAATGGTCTTCCTATCTTAATTCTGGTCATTGTTTCTTTCACTTTATGCCAAAAGAGTGTTGAGACATCAAACAGGGCATTAACAAAGGATGTCCTGAAGTGCTCTGTAAAGTCACACAAGCAATTCTAAAGCATGTCTCCATACGGTAATGCCGGTACCTGTGGCTCTCAAAGCACCTTCATTCATATTAGAAATTAGTTGCATTGAGACACTGGAAAGGGACTGTAGGGTGACTAACTGATTAAAAGATACAGACCTGGAGAAGAATTTGGAAATTACTTTAGTCAAATCCCTCTGAAATCTTGTGACATGTGCCAAGTAATTCAGTGTTGTCAGAGTGAAGGTAGCTGAAGTGTTAAGTCCACTTCCCAAATCTGTCCAGTACCCTGGTCTCTCTGTTAGGGGGATGAACAGAAGAGCTCTTTTGCAAGCTCTCTCTTTGGCAGATACCAACACTACTATGGAATCTATTTATGGACCTTTGCTCCAGTGTCAGTGATTTTTTGGGAGTTTCCATGCCCACTTACAGATGAGATCCACCATCTTGTCAGTGGAGGAAACCACCCAAGATTTAGCTGAGGCAGACCTGAAGGACTTGAGGAGCAATGACTCCTGTCTTGTGAGGGAGCATTGGTGGACCTTCCATCTTTCTGTTTTAAAAGTTCAAGAATCTCCCTGAATGAGACATCCCCAAGGGGAAGCTGGGGGACCCCTCCCCATCACTGAAATCCATGTCCTCTGTAAGAGACTCCTTGGAGGAGTCCATGTGCCTCCTCTTACACATTTGCTTTTAAGGGACCTCCCTACAGGGATGTCATGGAGAGGACTCAGAAGAAATCTGAGAGTCCCTTAAATGGACTGTCTCAGGACTTGATGGGTCTGGCTGTTCCAAGTACACTGCATGAGAAGGATTAAAACCTAGGAGCATTCTTGGGGAGGGGGGAGAATGGATGGAACCAAGTGAGAAAGAAAAGTCCACTTATCCAATTGGGAGAGTACTCTCACAACAGCTTCAAATGCCACAGTTGAAGGATATCCAGAAATTCATCTGGTCTAACCAAAGCAACCTCTTCAGACAAACCCCAGAATTATCCTCAGTTATGAGGCTGATGCTAATGTTGACTGGTCCAGCACTGAGGCTGTGAGGATGAGATGAAAACCTCTGAGATGAGCCCATCTCCCTGCATCTGGAGCTGACACTTCGGCTTAGATATCATTCTGGCTACAATGAGAGTGGAGCTGTTCAGGTCAGAGATGCAGCCAGAACAGAAGATAGCCAAATCTTTGGATCCTGTGGGGAGAACCTTTGGGAGATGCTCAGATCCATAACTCCAGAATCCAACATGCAAATTGGGTTAGGAGCTACTACAGGATGAAGGGAAGAGACATAATTCCTGAGTCAAGCAGTGGCCAGAGCCATGAAGACCCCCAAATTAATCTGAGTCTTGAGGAATGTCCTCATCATTTGGTCCACGTGTGCTTTGGAGAAGCTACTCTTTGACTAGACCAACCACAGGGTAGTAGTAGTGGATGAAAGTGTTGATGACTGTTGACTAATCCGTCCATGAAGACATTGAGATCAGCGGTGAGGAGAGACTGGCTCCAGGAGAGGGGGAGTTTTTCATCTGATCAAGACTGGCTTAGAGAATAGTGCTGGATCTAAAGGTTTAGAGGACTTCAGTGGCAGGGCCTAAGTGTGAAACACAGATGAAGACTTGTCAGGAGAGTGCTTTTTCATCTCCTTGTTCTTTTCTTTAGGCCCTGTGACTTTATCTCCTTTAGTCTTGTCCAAGGATGTTTTGGAAGAAGGGGAAGCTCTAGGTTCAACAGACAGACGTCCCTTAAGGATAAGCTTGTTCTTTTCCACAATAGCTTGGGTGCCAAAGTGAGTGCAGAGAGCACACTGTTCATCTAAGAGAGATGCAGTACACACATTTAGAGTGCATCAGTTTGGAATTGTGTGGCCACAGGCTACATAGTTTCATAGATTCATAGGACGATACTAGGCAATTGGCCCGGAGGCCCTTATAAGCCTAGCCAAGAATTTCACTCATGTTCTCACAAAGTCAGCACCTGTTTTCCCTCTCCAGCAGGGACACAGGTGGGATCCCAGGGGTATATTTTCTGTTTCCCATCCAGTTGTCCAGGTTCCTCTTAAAGAGGGCTAGTGAGGTACTCTGCTGGACATGGAGAGGAAGTCTATTCCACAGATTAGGGAGTTGTTGGGACACAAATCTATCCCACCAATAAGTTTTATTAATGTCACAGACCAGGTTGAGACCTTGTGTGCGGGTTGGGCGAGTAGAGTTTGACTTACAGATATGCAGCAGCTCCATCAAGGCAGAGTCTGAGACGGCCTTGTATGCCAGACACAGGTCACCTCTCAGCAGTCTGTACTAGACTGAGTAGAGGGACAGGGCGTTTAGCCTATCTGTATAGGATAGGAGTTTGAGACCCTGGACTTTCCTGGTCAGGAACCTCTGTGGTCTCTCCAACTGCTGCATGTGCTTGGCAACGTACATATCAATGGGGGCACTGTACTCGATAATGGGTCTGATAAGGGAGGAGTACAGGGATGTAATGACCTCCTTGTTCTTGGATGAAATACACTTACTTATGAGGTGGACCATGTAGAAAGCCTTCCATACAACATAGGCAACATGGTGGTCAAAAGTCAGGTTGCTATTAACCTGGGTGCCCAAGTCCTTCACGACTGACTGTGTGCTTAGTACGTTGTTATTAATGTGATAATTAGTGGGGACACCATTTTCCCCAAAGGGGATAATGATACATTTCTTGGCATTCAGTTTGAGGCCAGTCATTACTCTGGTTAAGGCCCTCTTGGAGGATGTTCACATCACTAGGGGAATTTATGACAGTGCCCAGCTTGCAGTCATCTGCAAACTTTGTCAGCCACAGACCACTGGTTTTGGCTTGCATCTCAGAAAAGTATATCCCAAACAGTAGAGGCCCCAAGACCAATCCTTAGGGGTAGGCCGCTTGTCACGGGTCTACTACTAGAGGTGGCTTCCCCTATTTTGACTGAGTGGATTCTATCAGTAAGCCAGTTAAGTAGCCATCTGATAACATACGGGTTGATGACTAGCTGGGAGAGTATCTATTATGCCCAAGTGGGGAATAGTGTCGAAGGCTTTGACTAGATCAAGGTAGGTGGTGTTCACTGTCTTGTCCTCATCAATGGCTTTGGTGACTGTTTCGAAGAAGGCAACCAAGTTTAACAGGCATGATCTCCCTTTGACAAAACCAAACTGTGTGGGATCAAGCGTTTTGGTGGTTGCCAATGTCTTTGTTTATAAGGTCCATGATAATGCATTCCATAGACTTGCAGATCAGGCTAGTTAGGCTGATGGGCTTGTTATTACCTGTGTCGGTGGATGTTCCACCTTTGTGCAGAGGGATGACCATGGCTGTCCTCCATTCTGCTGGGAAGAAGCTAGTGCACAGGCTTTTGGTTGAATAGGGTGCTCTGTGGTGCTGAGAGCTCTTGCCTGAGTTCATGTAGGACACAGCCAGGGATGTTGTTGGGCCCCATGGAGGCTGTATTTTTTGCCTTTGAGAGGGCATTAATAACCTGCTCCCTAATGATGAGGGGAGGGGACAGGTACTGGGGATGTCTTAGTTTACTGATAGGGGGAAAGGGGCATGAAAGTTTCACTGAACTTGTCTGCCAGCAGGTTGGCTATATCTATGGCATTTGTGTATGTGGTATTCTTGACCACCAATTCAGAGCAGATTTAGGAGTTACCTTTGAGATTGCGGACGTATGTGAAGGCGGTCTTATGACTGTCCTTAGTGGATGTGGCCAATCTGGACTCAAAGTTAGCTTTAGAGGATTTCACCAGTTACCTTATTTTCTTGTTCAAACAAAGGAGAGATTGCTTCCAACTTGGCACCTGCTCCTTCTTGGTCCTGAACAGCATTTTTCCCTTTTATTATAAAGTCTGTTTATGGCTGCTGTCCACCAGACAGGTTTACTCTTCCCTGAGGAAGATGATTTGGTCCTGTCAGATATTGCAGAGTCCATGCAACTATATAGGTGCTCATATAGTTTTTTTCGTGTAGGCTTGGACATGTGCTTGTTCCAATTGAAGGGATGGTGGCTGTGAAGCTGTTTATACCTGCTCTCCGGAGGTTGTAGTCAGCTTTGGAAAATTTTTTGGTTCAACCCTGGTGGGGTCAGGAGGATGGTGACTTTGAAAGCAACTGCTTTATGGTCGGATCTTACCAATGAGGACTGTAAGAGGTGCTGCAGTGGCTACTCATGTTGGTTATAACCATGTCTAGGATATTTTCACCTCTTGTGGGGGTATCGACCAGCTGATCCAATGCATTGGCACTGACAAAGTTGAGAAATCTCTGGACGTTCGTGTTTGAGCTAGAATAGGTCTTCCACTTTATGTTTGGGTAGTTGAAGTCAACCAGGATCAGGGTAGAGGGGTGAATCTTGATGGATTCAAGTAAGTCCAGATAGGTGGAGTTGGCCTCCTGAGTCATGGTTGGGGATCTGTAGGTAGCTATAATTTGAATAGGTGTTTTGTCAAGAGTTAACTGCACCTGGCGTGTCTCCTGTGCATCATACTGTTTGACCAGCCTGGAGGTGTGTATGTCTTTGATAAATATTGAAATTCCACCTCCTTTGGCTTTGTAGCTCTCCGTTTGGGATCTGAAAGTATGGTAGGACAAGTAACCTGGTAAGGCTGGGGTGCTCTCCGCAGCTTTGAACCAAGATTCAGTGACTGCACAAATGTCAGCATCTTCCAGGGTGAGGAATGTTTGCAATGAGTGCAGTTTCATGTTAAGACTCAGCGTTTAGCAGCATGACCTTTAAATTTTTAGAAGAATTTTTTCACGTTGGTAATTTTGTCCTCATGACTTTGCCTGAAAAAAGCACTATGGGGGAGGCAAGAGCCTTTGCCAGAAGCCTAGGAGAGATAGAATAAGGCCATCTCTGGCAAAGCATTGTGGTCTGTTAATCATGTCCTCCCAGGCTGTCAGGTACTGGATCCCCTTGGACTGACCCCAAAAACTAAGCCAATTGTTAAAGTCAATCATTTTCTGTTTTTACTGAGGCATCATTCTGGGTGATGGTAGGATGCTGCTTAAGGCTAGGGACATACCTGCCTGGGACACATTCAGTGAGCTCAATCATGTCTCTCTTCATACAGTCCAGACAGGCAAGTCTCAAGTCATTCACACCAACATGGACTATGACAGAGTCAGTACCTGTTGCTGAGAGCCTTGAGTGCGTGAGTGATACGGTGGACTCTAGTACCCGACAAGCAACTTACAGTGACGTTCCCCCTTGTCTAGCCTGGTGAGGGGCACATTTGTGTGTCTCACGATAGTCTCCTATGACAAATATGTTGGGTTTGTGGCTGGGCCTTAGAGGCTGTGAGACACAGGCATGTGTACTGTGTGTAGTGCTTGGTGCGGTGGGTTGTGATGTGCGTGTGTGATTTTGCCTCGGAGGTCTCTTTTGTTAAGGTATGTTTTTGTTGAGAACTTCCACATATGTAGGAATGTACTGTACAGGTGTGGGTGGTGTTAGAGGTGTGGAGTTTGTGGTGTTTGTGCAGACAACCGTCTCAGTGCCAGATGTACTGGCTTGTGATTGAGAGAGCAAGGATTCTAGGTTCTTAATGTAACTGCATCTCTCTCATATTGTGTTCCTAGGTGGTAGAAGAGGAGGGTTGTCTGTGTACACGAGGAAGTTGCTACACTGTCTCAGGATGCTCATATCAAAAAGACTAGCAGGAGAAACCACAGGAAACTGTCCATCCATGGCTGTCAGAATCTGTGGAGGAGAGGTAAAGGACAGTAGAGTGGGTACTATCAGAATAGAGTACCTACAGGTGTGAATAGGGCTGGATAGAATCACAGTAGTGGCAAGGGAGGGCTTCAGTTACACAGGAGTGCTGGTAAGGGAAAAATGCAACTGAGATACCCTGCAAGGAGTTAAAACAGTGCAGCAGCAAGGTGCAACCAGCAAACAAGTGCAATACCCTGCAACCGCAGGGTTTAAATACCAGAAAAGATGGAAGAATTTAGAGACTCGAATTACTACCCGATCCTGCTAGTCCCTGCTCTTTCAACCAATCACTCGTGCTACAGAAGGTCAGGCAACTCTGTTGCTCTCACTAACACTTTTTAAAACCCAAAGGTTTACCAACCTAACCTTAGTGACAACAACCACGACAGGAATTAAAGTTAAAAAATTACTATGGAAACACACACACACACACACACACACACACACACACACACACACACACACACTTTTTTAATAGATTATGCCAAAGGTGCAAAGAAGAATATGATGCATCTAAATAACTATAAAAAGTGAGATAAAGGTATAACTATAGTAAAGTGATTAAAGTACGAAAAGATACTTACTTAAAAGGATGAAAATGGTGTATTATGGAAAAAAGTTCTTTCATGACTTAACCCACACCTCAGCAAAGGGGATGTGACTGTATCAAAGGAGTGAAAAATGACATCTGAGGTATTATTAGACTTGGTTTACTTTCATTTTATTGAAGTGGACTTGGTGAAATCCACTTTGCATGAAGTCCGAACCTCAAAAGTGGACAATGTCAAACTCTGATAATTCCGAAGTACAAATCTTGCCCCTATCTCAGCCCATGTGAACGCTTGTTCCTAGGTCGAATTCGGAATGTACTTCAGCTATATTGGAATTCAGCAATGTGACTTTTCATGGATTTGAGTCTATATGATCATTCAACCGAGTCCACTTCAATGAAAAGAAAGCAAACCGTTAAGACTTTGCAAGTAATTATGGGTAAGGGGAAGAGGCTGAGCATGGTATCCCAAGTCTTGAGTGGATGAAGACAAATCTAAAGTTGGATACAAAAACCCATCTGAAGAGGAACAGACAGAAGAGACATCAAACCTAAATTTTACCCAAATTGAGAAGTTCCACTATCTTTTTAACAATATCCCAGTTTTCACACTGACAAATTTCACTGAAAATGTGGGGGAGAGAGAGACAAACGTAGGTTTTGTAAAACAGAACTGGAAACAGTCGCACACCTTGCTGCTCACTGTAATATACTAATGGCAGAAGCACTGTATACTGAAAGGCATAATAATGTGGCAAGACTGCTGCACTGGGGATTGTGCAAACATTATAACACTGAAGTAACTGAAAAACACTGGAAACTTAAGCCACAGAGCATTATAGAAAATTATGAAGTTTATCACCCATTACCAGCAGTTCAAAGATAGATGCAAGAAAACTAGATATAGTAGACCATGAAAAGAAGACAAGAGTAACATTGATCAATGAAATTGCTACACCCAGTGACTACAGTGGCTTACATACAGAGATACACAAATTCATAAAATACCAGAATTTGCAAGCAGAAACAAGGACAATGTGGAGGAAGGATAACCAGATAGTTCCAATAGTAGTAGGAGCAATAGGTCTAAAAACAGCTATAAAAACAGTTTACAATCGTACTTAGATATGTTACAGATGCATGTAACTCTGGGTGAATTGCAGGTGAAGTCACTACTGGGCACATTGCGGGTCTTGCGAAGAGCACTTTTGGGCAGTTACAATTTCATTTTTGATAAGGATGTCCACAAATTATTTTGCTGATACAGTGTCATGGACAAGGAACACAGCCTTTATCTTTCACATAATTTTGAAGAAATCTGTCTCTCTGCTTAATGCTATGCTGGCTGAACCTAGCACAAAGGCGATAGGAGGCAACATTGTGCTCTACCCTAAATATAACAAATGTTGACTACAGGAGTCTTTTTGTGGTATTTGCTACCTACAAAAAATATAGTTAACTATAGACACGGACATCTATAGACCCGATGCATGAAATCTACTTAGTTATAAACTCCACAAAAAATATAAGATTTTTTTCCACCAGTGGGGAGCATTATATGTACTCTGGAAGACAAGCTGAACTGATAATGGTTAGCACTAGTAATAATGTACACATTTGTGTACTGCAGCAAGTGAGAAATGAAGACAGTGCAGAATAATGCCTCTCTCATACCGCAAATTTACTGGTATCTATGGGGCAGGGAGTTTACTTGACCTGCAGGAAGAAGGACTAAAAGTCCTAGATGTTGGTCTGGAATTCGAGTGTTATCAGTTTTGCAACAGTAAACAATATAAAAGTTAACATTTGATTTTACTTTGGTTATGACATAATGTGAGTGAAATGACACAATTAAAAATAAAACAGTTAAATTAAACTTTCTAATCTGCTTTCAAGCATGGTTCTATACATGAAACAGCAACCCTTACATTTTACTCATGAAAAATAAAAATAATCATCTTACTTTTTCAACATTATCTTTCGACCATTTAATACCACTCTAAAACAATGTATATGCAGGATTCATACTTCTCAACTGTACCTCCTGTGGAATATTCCTCTTTCTTAATAGGTTCATAGGTGTGTACTAAGCCAGCGACCACAAGGGCCTTTTTTAAGCCTAGCCATGCATTCAAAATTTCTGACAAGTTCTGGTACTCTTGATAAGTATAAGCAGGGGCTTAAGAGATGAACCATTTATAGGCTGCCTGCGTCCACACAGGTGCCAAAACCCAGTGATGAATTTCTTATTTTCCATCCAAATGTCCAAGTTACACTTGAACTATGTTAGAGAGGATCTCTGCTTTAAATGTATGGGGAGCTTGTTCCACAGAAGGGTTTGTCTCTGGGATATATATGGTCCCTCCAGCAAATCTTATTTATATCATATGCAAGGTTTAAATCTTTAGAATTGGTAATTCTGGTGCTGTTTGTTTTGTGGATATGCAGGAGGTCCATCAGGATGGGGTCTGACAATACCTTGTATGCTAGGCATAGATCTCCCTTCAATGGCTTGTAGGAGACAGCATACAGGGATATGGCTTTAAGGCAGTCTGCATAGGATATGTTACTTGTACCCTTGTAATTTTTTAGTGAGGAACTTGTGTGTATGTTCCAGTTGCTGGATGTGCCTGGTTAGGTACATACCAAAGGGGGCATTGTACTCAATAAGTCTGATGGATGCTGAATCCAGTAGAACAGTGACCTCCTTGAACCTAGATGCCATATCTGTTTATAAGTTGTACAATATAGAATGATTAACTTACTGCTGTAGACACATGACTATCAAAGGCTAGAGTACTGTCTGTGTGTGTCTCAAAGTCCCTGACTACTGGGTTAACTCTCAGGGGTGCGTTGCCAATACAATAGTTACCAGGGGTGAATGACTTCCCAAAGGACACTATTATGCATTTCTTGGCATTTAGTTTTAGTCCACAGTTCTAACAAGTTATTTATCTGTGTCAACCCTTCCATTGGTGGGGATTCTATGACTGCTCCTAATTTGCAATCATTGGAAATTTAGTCACCCAGAGGTCCTTGACATTGGCCTTGACTTCAGAGAAGCAAATGCCAAAAAAGAAGCAGCCCCAGAACCAATCCATGAGGGACTCTACTTGTGACTGGCCTTTTTGTAGAGCTGAGACCCCAATTCTAACTTCCTGGGTCCTGTCTGTGCATCAGCTGGCTATCCACTGGGGGAATCTTAAAAATTCCATGTTCCACTCTGTTTAACACTGAAAGGGTGTGCAACACATTCATTTTTAAGATTTGTTTAACTAATATCCACAGTAAATAACATAAATCATATTAATTCATACAAAGAATTTTTCTAGGCATAAAGTAAATCATAACAATGATGAGTTTCCTAGTTGAAGTGGTTAGTAAGTGTTCCACATTTTTCCTTTTTGTTCCACATTATGAGAGACAGCATTACACATTTTGCAGCTGGAGGGTTGAGAGCTATAGGGTAAACTGGCTAGGCTTAAAATGACACACAAAGGTAGGTAGCCTAGTATGAACCTATGAACACAAACACACACATGCATGCATGCATGCAACGGCATTTGTTCCAGAGCTGAAATGCCTGCTGTGTTACTACATACCCTTTCAATGCTCTACACAGTACTTCACATCCCAACAGTACAAGAAAATCTAAATTGCTGATAAACATTCAGGAGATTCAGCAATACTGGTTAGTTGAGGTTTCTGCAATAAATCTCAGTCAAAAGTTTTTGATACTTAACCTTCTGATAAATTAAATCAATTGGGCAGCCTGCATTAATATCTACAAAGTCCACATCAATGGTTTTATTGAGTAGCTCCGCACATTTGGTCATGGTGTCTGGAAAAGCACCCTCTATCTGCAAAATAAAATTATGCTGTTAATAATTGTAATATACAAAATGGTAGCCATCTCTTTTTCACAACACACTAAAACAGTACAACATGATCATGTCTTACTCGTGTTTTGTCTCGGTTTACTCTGCATTGAGATCAGACTCTGCTACACATAACTGCTTGTTTTCAGGGGGTTACACAAAAATTCTGGCATGACTATGTAACTTGTCAAAACTGCAAAATATGAAAAGGGATAGTATGAATCAAATTCAGTTCAGCTGAAGGCAATTTTCTTTGCAATTCTTTCCATGTAACACACTACTGCCCGTTTTCAAGGCATGACCCAAAAGACATGGCCTGTTAGTGACTTGCTCAGCGTTCCATACTATGAAATGGAGGCTGTAAAACTCAAAGATAAGAAGTCTGTAGGCTGTCATGCATTTACCATTTATCACACTAACTACTACAAACTGAACTGGCATTCAATTAGAGTTTCTTTATACATTAACGACCGTCTAGCCACACAATGAATTTTTACCTGCCATACCGAATACATATTCTTGTACTTTTGCCAGTCTGCAAAGTGTGTAAGAGTGACTGCCCCCTGCTTACTGATGATCCCTATTACAGTGGTGTCTCTGAAGATGTGCAGAATGTACCTTGTCCAAATCTGTTTGAATGTTTTTAGTGCTTGTATTACAGCTAACATCTCTTTTACATTTATCTATTTTTTATCATACGGTCACCCACATGCCATAGATACTAAAATCCCCCTGGAGTCCATCACACAATACCCAAGGAGCCTGTGTCAAGGGTGTGGGCAATCGTGAAAGGCAGTGTTAGACTGAGGTGCACTTGGTTTTTCCATCACGGGATCTTTTTGATAAAGGGGAAAGGGTGATGTCATCCTCCTGAAACTAGGACTATTGACATATTTCTGGAGTCACCATCAGAACGTAAGATGCTATGTAGCCAACAATTCTGAAGAATTCCTTTGCTGTGATACAGTTGTCTTCTAACATGGATTGGAGGAACTGGGACATAAAGAGGACCTTATCTTTAGGCAGGAAAGCTTTATGCTCCTCTAAGTCCATCAAGGGCCTATAGAAACAATACTGTCCTTGTAGGGGTCAAATTAGACTTGTGCAGTTGTATACAGAAACTCAGCAGAATGAAAAGTGCCAGTGCAAACTATAAGGCCTTCTGACTCTCTTCTACTGACTCTGCCTGGATCAGGCAGTCATGCAGGTAAGGGTACACATGTACACCTATGGTCCTGCAAAAGACCATTTTTGGAGCTAGGCATTTTGCAAAAAGTTTGGGTGCAGCAGAGAAGCCAAAGGTTACAAATTTTAGAAATCTTTGCACTTTGCAATGAGAATGTGGAGGGTAGCACCCCCACACATCAAAGGAAGCCGTGATGGCTTCAGGTAGTAGAAGAGGCAGAAGGCTTTGTAGGACAAGCATTTTCAATTTTGAGACTACTGAGCATTTGTTTAATCTTTTAAAGTCTACAATGGTTCTTCAGGTAACTTTCTGGCACCAGAAACAGTTGTGAAAAAAACTCTTGTTTTCCCCCTACTGACACTTTTTCTCCGATTCTCTGTCTTAGCAGATCCTCCAGCAAGTGTGGATCTAAATGAACTAAGTTGTTCCCTTGGAATAAGTGGGATACCTACAAATTTTATGGCTGCTTACGAAATGTAGTTTGTAACCCTATCTTGATAATGTTTAGGGCCCACTGCTTGGGGTATCTTCTGCTTAATTTTCTACAAAGAGACCCAGAAGGCCACCAAATTTTAAGGAGGGAGAGGGGTGGGTTGGATTTTCTGGGATGGGATGAGGAGGGCAGGACAGCTTGACTGAGTCAAAGCTGTTCCTGCTGGAGGTCACGGCCTGTCTTTATATTTTAGTTTTCATTATAGTGTGTATTTTGCCTTTTACCATTTCTGAGGTTTGCTCTTCTCAAGTTTTGGGTACAGGGACAAAGATGTTGAAGGCTTGGCAGGACTTAAATGAGCTATGTAATGTTTGACTAAAAATGACTGGGTAGATTATAATTTATGTACAATGTTTGCAACTGGGATTGTGTCAGAATGGTTTGTGATGTAAAATGGTTGCAACTAGGATTGTGTCGGTGTGGTTTGTTTTCATTTATATAAATGTATGATTGCTTATGTTGTAAGTGATGGCTTAATAAAGATTTTTCTTGTTAAAAAAGGGGGCAGGAATTGAATGTACATAATGTTGCTTGGGTTATATGATATATAACAATATATGTGAAGTATAATGTTTGTTAATGTTAATACAATTTGATTAATTTTGTATAAATGTAGATTTGCCTATGTCACAAGTCATAATTCAACAAAGGTGTTGAAAAAAAAAAAGACGAAGGCTAATTTCTTCTAAATCTTGGAGCTTGGGAATGAAAAAATGTCCTACTGTTTGCATTTCTCATTTCCTCTAAACTAATGCATTCTCAACAGGGGGGTCCCAAAGTGGAGGACATAGTCAAGGGGGCACTAAAGCTCCAACTTCAAATGATCTGTCAAGTGCTGTGCTGCCAGCCAAGCATGCCTCTGAAGAAATGACCCTGTAGCTGCTATCCTGCATGATGCATTCAGGGCATCACAGCCATACTTTTCAGACTGTTTGGTCACCTGGACAAAGAGGCTGCATATGTTAAGCACCATCTTTTGTGAAGCCAAACCTGTTGATAGGTTTTTGCAGACAAAATACAAAATCTAACGTTTAATAAACAGCCACATATGAAATTGTTCTAAATTTCACTTCAGCACTGTACAAACTAACATTTCAGAGTTTAAAACAATTTCTCCAAATGCAAATTTCTTCACTTGCTAAAACTACTGCACAACTAAAAGTCATGCTGAAAAACATTGGCAGGCAGCTGCCTTTATATCATCCACTGACAAATCCACACAACAAAAGGCAAATACAATTAATTCAGGTAAAATATTTCAGACAAACACCCTGAAGTGAATCATTCCGTTTATAATGCACAGACATGTTAAATAGGTGTGTAACTTATTTAAACTGCATGTTACATGATTTTAGTTTAACAGCAATTACCGTAGTATTCACTACAGTATAATTTCCGCTTATGCTTACAGGCTGCCTCAGAAGGACTTTGCAAAGGAGAGATGGCACAAGGAGGAACCAAGCATAGCTACCTCTGATTTAAAAAGCAGGAAGCATGAGAAAGCTGTACGTTGTATTTTGCAATCCACTTACCTTTGTCCCTCCCAGGTATGCTCAACAACTAAGGTCTGATTCCGGCGAAGCAATTGTGAATTTCCTTCTATGTTCACTCAAAGGTCACTTACATGAATGTTAAAAAGTAGTGTACCTAATGCTATGCCCTGTGTGACAACTAATAATACCCCTTTTCTCAGCAAATCCAGTGCACAGCCACATTTGTCTTCTGTCTAACAGAAGGGTGCAGAGGGTTTAAGACAATGCAATGCTAAAACAGACCAAGTAGCAGGCCTAGGTTTGATTTCCAGTCTCCATTTGCCTACTGTGTGACTCTGAGCAAGTCACTTAACAAGACACTGCTTCCAGGTTGTGCAGAAAAGGGAATGTGCATCCAGATGGCTTATCCAGTACCAGTTTAATAGCTGTTAAAGTTATGTACTCAATACCCATTATACTGACTTGTCACTCATTCTTATTACTCACAGCTCAGATGGAATTTCTAAAGTGATACTGGGTTAAAGTGTTCACTAAAATCCAAATAAAATCACAGCCATGGCCACTGCATCAAAGAATTTAATCCAATGTCTGAAAAGATAGACTAACCACACCAAACAGTATGCAGTACATATAACATGAAAATACTGGCTTACAAACCTGTACACCAAAGATATCTTCTGTGTGGTAACGCTTTAACAATGCCCATTCAGATGACTGACCCTGCAGCAAATTCGTGCACACAGCCATTTCTCCACATGTGATATCAGCTCCAAAACATTTACAGAGTCGTCGAAATGGAAGATTTCCACACTAAGAACAAATGAATTGGAAAGGCAATCAAATTATGTTTCTTTAGCACTATATTTAAACATAAGGCCTTGATTTACAAAAATTATACAAAACACCTCTTTTAATGCAGTTCAGCTTAGAACCCTGAATCAACCCAATCACAACCTCCACCACTTCCTTTCTTTACTGGAAAATTATATGCTGCACCTAAGTAAGCGTGTTACCTAGGATCACCAAGCAGAAAAGACAAAAACTTAGGATCACCGAAATGAATAAAATAAACATTTTCTGAATTTGAATGCTTTCCTATTTGAATTGTTATAGTTCCTTCGTTTCCTAATTCCATTATCAACAAACAATCCCCAAGACCTCAATAAATGTCTAGTTAAACACCCATGAAACTCACTATTTCCTTATAACATTTTGCATTTCTTCTTATTTAACTATCTCTACTATCTGCAAAATCTTCTCCACAAGATTGACTACTCTTTTACCTACAACCTATTGCTGACTACAGTAACTAAAATCTGCACACACCTGACCATTAGAGGTAATTGTACCAAATCTCTATGCTTCACCCTAGCATAAACTACTACTGTATTTACTTGTACAAGGACAACATTAACAGCTAAAACAAACACATGACATATTGCACACCCTGTCTTACTCCAGAGCCAGGTTGCAACCACTAACATGCACTTGGTAAACACCTAGAGTTAACAGAAAAAGTACTAATTATTTTAAGGGGTAAAGGAAAAGAAATTTCATCAAGATCTTAAGAAAAACATGAAGCACCTAACAGAGCCAAGTATGAAGCTGCAGACCACAAATGGAGGCAAACTAGATCTGTAGAGTTGATGGAAGAGTGAGGAGTTATGGGTAAGGGAGGTGGACCCAAGATGGGCTACAGGCTTTAGAATTGGCTGGTGCCAGATCCAAGTCAAACCCCAAGTCCCACAGGTTGAATCCAGATGCAGCAGACATTGGATCAAGCACTTAATTACCGTAACGTGTGCATAAAATGTTGTAGATGGTAAACATAAAATAAAAAATAAAATATAAAACAATGTAGAGAATATACAATGTTAAAGACAAGTTTGACAGTAAAATGCACTGACTTGATTTTTAATACACAGGTCAAAGAAGAAACTTCACTTAACCCCAGGAAATTTTCAGCATTATTTTTCAATTGCCAAAACAGTTCTCTGGTTTCTAGTCATTCACTCCATGCTCCCCCTTTAGGATTAAAGGCTGCCCTCTCTAAGAACTTAGATAAAAAGCTGTGATCAGAATACTTTTAAAGGTGCTTAGACAATGCATTATTTAGATGTTGCTTTTAATGTCACGTATACTTACATATTCTGTCTTTAAAAGTTCTTGTATGCTTATATATTCTCTTTCTTTAAAAGTTCTTTCAGTTTTAACAAATAAAATAAAGGGCTGTCCTTGTATACAGCAAGATTAACTCTGAAACCAAAGGGGTAGTTTAAGTAACTAGTTATGCTCTGAAACCAAAGGGGTACTTTAAGTAACCAGTTATACTGAAAGGGGGCATTCCATAAATTACCATCTTACAATCTTATTTTATAGAGGCACTGATTATATCTCCCACGTTTATAGGTCCATCTCCTTACCCTTGTGGCACTTGAATTAACCCTTCATTCTTCTATTAGGTCTTTGAAATTTCTCCATTTTAAACACAAATCAGAGTTTTTCAACTACCCTAGGGGCAAGGTTACTAAACTTAAAAATGTTCCAGCGTCTCCTAATCACCTCCATAATGGAATAACTGTCCACTGAATAAGTCAAGCTCATCTTTCTACACCTCTCATTAACCAACACATTCCTGTTGGAAACATTTTCACAAAAGTTATTCTCTGCCCTATCCAACAAGGGGGTATATATTCCCTCCTTACTTTTATGAACCACTTAATTCTGAGTATTAATCAGAATCTCATCAGGGTGCCCCCTCCAAACTTTTTAACATGTTTTTCAATATATCAGTCTCTTTAAAGAACAAATTATCCTCCAAGATTATCCTTGAAAGGCATGCCATCTGTCCCTTAACTAAACCTTTTTTTTCTGAAAAAAGGTGTGACAACTAATATAGTATTCAATCATCACAATATTGGCGAACATACGGGGCACAGGTTGCCCCCACTGCAACTCCTAGCTTCTGTTGGCAGTATTCCCTTTCAAAATATAGTTTTATTAACCTGCATTACGTGCCCTGTATTTTTTCACTGTTTTACTGTTAAACTGTTTAACTGAATGTGAACTGTTGTGCTGTTATATTTAAGTGTGTATCTGTTCTTCTGTGTTAAATCAACCTAAACAGAGTTTAAATATCTTTAGCATAGTCTGGTTACAGGGTTTGCTGTATCCAGATCTGTTTGTGTAATTCCTGTGTTTCCTGCTATGCCATCTTATGTTGATTGGGGCCTACCTGCACTTAGTGAGAGTAAGTGAATTGGCTGGAATTTGTCTGGCATAGGGTGTTTAGCTAGGAGCTCGGGGACAAGGCTGATTGGTCAAATCCAGTGTTTCTATTTTACTTTCGGTTTTGTGGTACCGTGTTTGCACGCGTGCGAGCGTGTGTGTGTGTGTGTGTGTGTGTGTGTGTGTGTGTATCACGCACCACCACTGCACTGCTTGAACCCTTTGTGAGGTATTGCAGCTGCATTTTTTTCTGTTACCAGCACTCCTGTGTAAGTAAAGCCCTTCCTAGCAGCTAGTGTATTGATTTTATCCAGCCCTACTTACACCTATAGGTACACTCTTCAGATAGTAAACACTCTACCATCCCTGACCTATCTTCCACAAATTCTGACAACCACGGACGGACAATTTCCTACGGTTTCTGCTGCTAGTCTCGTTGATGGGGCATCCTGAGACAGTGTAGCAAGTGCTTCATGTACACAGATAATCCTCAACTACTACCACCTAGGAACACAATATGTGAGAGATGCAGCTACATTAAGAACCTAGAATCCTTGCAGTCTCAGTTACAAGCTAGTACATCTGGCACTGAGAAGGCTGTCTGCTCAAACATCAGGAACACTACACCTGTACCATCACCCACACCTGTACAACACACTCCAACATATGGAAAGGTTCTCAACAAAAACAAACCTAAACAAAAGTGACCTCTGAGGCAAAAACACATGCACATCACAACCCACACTACCAAGCACCACACACAGTACACACACCTGTCTCTCTCAGCCTCTAAGGCCCAGCCACAAACCCAACATACCAGTCACAGGAGACTATCATGAGACACACACGTGCCCCTCATCAGGCTAGACAAGTAGAAAGTCAAGGTACGTTGTTTGTTAAGTGCTAGAATCTGTCATATCACATGCACTCAAGTCTCTCAACAACAGGTACTGTTATGACTCTGTCATAGTCCATGTTGGTGTGAATGACTTGAGACATACCCCTCTGGACTGTATGGAGAGATAGAGACATGATTGAGCTTGCTGAATATGTGCCCCAGGCAGGTATGTCCCTAGCCTTAAGCAGCATCCTACTGTCACCCAAAATGATGCCTCAATACAAACAGACAATGACTGACTAACAATTGGTTAGTTTCTGGTGTCATTCCAAGGGGATCCAGTACCCAACAGTCTTGGAGGACATGACTGACAGACCACGATGCTTTGAAAGAGATGGCTTTCATCAGTCTCCCCTAGGCTTTTGGCTTCTGGCAAAGGCTCCTGCCTCCCCATAGTGCCTTTTTTAGGCAAAGTCATGAGGGCAAAATTAACAATGTGAAATATTCTTCTAAACGAAATGTATAGGTCAAGCTGCTAAATGCTAGGAGTCTTAACTTGAAACTACACTCATTGCAAGCATCCCTTGCCCTGGAAGATGCTGATATTTGTGCGGTCACTGAAACCTGGTTCAAAGCTGCAGAGAGCACCCCAGCATTACCAAGTTACTCATCCTACCAAACTTTCAGACCCCAAACGGAGGGGTACAAAGCCAAAGGAGGTGGAGTTTCAATATTTATCAAAGACATACACACCTCCAGGCTAGTCAAACAGTATGATGCGCACAGGAGACACTCCAGGTGCAGTTAACTGTTGACAAAACATCTGTTCAAATCATAGCTACCTACAGACCCCCCCCCAACCATGACTCAAGATGCCCACTCCACCTGTCTGGACTTACTTGAATCTATCAAGATTCAAACCTCTACCCTGATCCTCGGTGAGTTTAACTACCCAATCATACAGTGGAAGACCTACTGTAGTTCAAACACAAACGCCCAGAGATTCCTTGACTTCATCAATGCCAATGCATTGGATCAGCTAGTCGACACCCCCACAAGAGGTGAAAATATCCTGGACCTGGTACTAACCAACATGAGTAGCCACTGTAGCATCCATACAGTGTTATCCTCCTTGGCAAGATCTAACCATAGAGCAATCACTTTCAAAGTCACCATCTTCCCTGACCCCCCTCCCCCCATGCTAGGGTGAAACAAAAAAAATTTCCAAAGCTGACTGCAACCTCCCGAGAGCAGGTATAAGCAACTTCACAGCCACCATCCCTTTAGTTGGAACTAGCACTACTGTTCAAGCCTACACCAAAAAAGTATATGAGCATCTACACAGCTGCACAGACTCAGCAATAACTGACAGAACCAAATCATCTTCCTCAAGGAAGAATAAACCCGTTTGGTGGACAGCAGCAATAAAAAAAACACTATAATAAAAGGAAAGAATTGCTGTCCAGGTTGAATAAGGAGCAGGTGCCAAGTTGGAAGCAATCTCTCCTTTGTCTGAACAAGCAAATGAGGTCACTGGTGAAATCTTCTAAGGCTAACTTCGAGTCCAAATTGGCCACATCCACCAAGGACAATCCCAAGGCCTTCTTCACATACATCTGCAATCTCAAAGGTAACACCAAAATCTACTCTGAACTGGTGGTCAAGAACATCACATACACAAATGCTGTAGACATAGCCAACCTACTGGCAGACAGTTTCAGTGAAAACTACCCCCCCCGTCCCACCCATCAGTAAACCAGGACATCCCCAGCACCTGCCCCACTCCCCTCATCACCAGGGAGCAGATCTTTAATGCCCTCTCAAAAACAAAAAAATACAGCCTCCATGGAACCCGACAACATCCCTGGCTGCTTCCTACATGAACTCAGGCAAAAGCTCTCAGCACCATTTGGCACCTTATTCAGCCAAAGCCTGAGCACTGGCTTTGTCCTAGCCAAATGGAGGACAGTCACTGTCATCCCTCTACACAAAGGTGGAGCATCCACCGACCCAGGCAATTATAGGGCCATCAGCCTAACTGGTCTGATCTGCAAGGCCATGGAATGCATTTATCATGGACCTTGGCAAGGACATTGGCAGCTTCCAAACACTTGACCCCACACAGTTTGGTTTTGTCAAAGGGAGATCATGCCTGTTAAACCTGGTCAACTTCTTTGAATCAGTCACCAAAGCCATGGATGAGGGGAAAATGGTGCACACTTTCTACCTTGACCTAGCCAAAGCCTTCGACACTATTCCCCACTCGAACATAATAGATAAACTCTCCCAAATAGGCATCAACCCGTACGTTACCAGATGGGTAGCTAACTGGCTCACTGATAGAACCCACTCAGTCAAAATAGGGGAAGTCACCTCTTGTAGTAGACCTGTAATGAGCAGTGTACTCCATGGATCGGTCTTGGGGCCTCTACTGATTCGGATATACTTTTCTGAGGTACAAACCAAAACCAGTGGTCTGTGGCTGACCAGGTTTGCAAATGACTGCAAGCTGGGTGCTGTCTTAAATTCCCCTAGAGATGTAAAGATCCTCCAAGAGGGCCTTACCCAAACTAATAACTGGTGCCTGAAGCATGGCCTCAAACTGAATGTCAAGAAATGCATCATTACCCCCTTGGAGGAAATGGCATCCCTACTAATTATCACATCATTAACAATGCACTAAGCAAGAAATCAGTCATGAGGGACTTTGGCACCCAGGTTGATAGCAACCTGACTTTTGACCACCATGTTGCCTCCATTATGCAAAAGCCTTTCCTACATGGCTCACCTCATTAGTAATAGTATTTCATCCAGGAACAAGGAGGTTGTAATATCCCTGCACTCCTCCCTTATCCAATCCATTATTGAGTACAATACCCCCTTTGCATGTGCCTTGGCAAGCAAATGCAGTAGCTGGAGAGACCACAGAGGTTCCTAACCAGGAAAATCCAGGGTCTCAAACATCTATCCCATACAGATAGGCTAAAAGCCCTGTCCCTCTACTTAGTCTCGTAGAGACTGCTCAGAGGTGACCTGTGTGTGGTGTACAAGGCCATCTCAGACTCGGCCTTAATGGAGTTGCTGCATATCTGCAAGTCAAACTCCACTCGCGCAACCCACATACAAGGCCTCAAACTGGTCTGTAACATTAATAGAGCTTGTTGGTGGGATAGATTTGTGTCCCAAAGACTCCCCAACTGTGGAATAGACTCCCTCTCCATGTCAAGCAGAGTACCTCACTAGTCCTCTAAGAGAAACCTGGACAACTGAATGGAAAACAGAAAATACACCCCTGGGATCCCACCTGTGTCCACGATGGACACGTGAAACAGGTGCTGACTTTGGTGGGAACATGGGTAAAATTTCTGGCTAGGTTTATAAGGGCTTAAGGGCATATAGCTTATTATCGTCCTATGAATTTACAGTTACCCATCCTGTCATCCAGATTGCGTTTGAAGAAGGCAATGAGGTGCTCTATTTGACATGAAGTAGGAATCTGTTCCAAAGGTGTGGTAACCTCTGGGAGACAAATCTGTCCCTCAAGCAGGTTCTATTAATGTCACATACCAGGTTAAGGTCTTTAGAGCTAGTAACCGTATACCATTTGACTTATGGAGATGCAACATTTCCAATAAAGCAGGGTCAGAGATTACCTTGGATGCAAAGCAGAGTTCGCCTCTGAGTAGTCGATATGAAACAAAAGATCCACACAGGACATATGCTGAAGAAGTAGAATTTTCCTTGTGAGGAACCTTTGTTGTCTCCTCAATTGCTGCAGGTGCTTGAAAAGGTACATACCAAAAGGGGCATTGTATTCAATGATTAGCCTGATGAGGGAGCAGTACAGGGAGGTTAGGTTATAAGTTCTTATTTTATGGAGGCAATGCCCTTACTTACGAGATGAGCAATATAGAATGCCCTTCTTACCACTGTGGAGACATGGTGGTCAAAGGTAGGGTTGCTGTCAACCTGTGTGTCCAGGTCTCTTATAAATAAGTGTGTACTTAAGGTGTTACTACTGATGTGGTAAGTTAGCAGGAACATCACCCTTACTGAAAGGGATGATACTTTTTTTGCATTGAGTTTAAGGCCATGACTTTTGCACCAATCATTTGTTTGTGTAAGACCGTCTTGTAGGATGTTGGCATCATTTGGAGATTCTATGACTGCTCCCAATTTCCACTCATCAGCAAACTTTGTCAGCCATAGACCTTTAGTTTTTGCTTGTACTTCGAAGAAACAGATTCCAAAAAGTAGAGGTCCCAGAACTGATCCCTGTGGAACACCACTGGTTACAGGTCTGCTGTTGGAGGTGGATTCCCCTATTTTGACTATATGGGTTCTACCAGTGAGCCAGTTAGTGGCCCATCTAATGATAAGAGGGTTGATACCTAGCTGGGTGAGTTTGTCAATGATGCCTGAGTGGAGAATGGTGTCAAATGCCTTGGCTAAGTGTAGGTAGGCTGTATGCACAGATTTGCCCATCTAGGGCCTTGGTGATTGTCTCGAAGAAGTCTACCACGTTTAACAGGCATGATCTCCTTTTGACAAATCCCAACTGAGTAGGGTCAAGTGTTTGGAGATTACCTATATCTTTTGTTGATAAGATCCATGATGATTCGCTCCATGGCCTTGCAGATAAGGCTGGTCAGGCTAATAGGTCTATAGTTCCCCACCTTTACACAAGCGTCCATTTTCCATTCCGTTGGGACGAAGCCAGTAATTAGACTAGGACTGAAAAGAGTACCCAATGATGTTGCTAATTCTTGTTGGAGCTCATGTAGGACGCAGCCTGGGATGTTATCAGGTCGCATAGATGCTGTGTTCCTGGCCTTAGAGAGAATGTTAACGACCTGCTCTTTAGAGATGCAAGGTAGGGAGGTCATGGGATACATCTGGCGGGGACGGGGGAGTGACGTTTTCACAGAGCCTGTCAGCCAACAGGTTAGCTATGTCCACAGGCTCTGTATATGTGGTATCATCAAATACCAGTTCTCACAAATCTGGGCCTCTCCTTTTAGGTTATGGATGTAACTAAAGAATACCTTATGGTTGTCTTTAGTTGAGGAAGCTAATTTGGAGTGATAGTTTGCTTTGGAGGACATTACAAGAAGTCTTATTCGCTTGTTTACGCTGAGGAGGAAGGGTTTCCAGTTTAGGGCTCGCTCCTTCTTACTCTTAAATAGCAATTTCTTCGTCTTGTTAACGGCAGTTGTCCACCAGACAGGTTTGCTCTTCCTTGAGGAGCTTGTTTTGGTCCTAGCAGGTATGGGTGAAACAGGTGTTTGTAAAGTATTGGTGTAGAACTCGGCATAGCTGTCAGTTCCATCTGAGGGGGGAGGTGCAGTGAAGCTATTTATACCATCCCGTAAGAGGTTATAATCTGCTTTGCAGAAGTTTTTTAGTTTAGTTGTTGCTGGGGGGGCAGGTGTGATAGTTACTTCAAATGAAATTAATTTCTGGTCAGATGTCACCAGGGAAGACCTCACAGTGGGGGTGCTACAGTGGTCCCCCATATTGGTAAGCACCAGATCCAGGATGTCACCCCTTGTTGGGGTGTCAAACAGCTGGTCCAGGGCATTGGAAAGAAGTCGAGGAACCTTTGGGCAAGTGAGTTTCAGCACGAGTAATTTACCCAGTCAATGGATGCTTAAAGTCACCCAAAACCATGGTGTTCAGATGTATCTTGACAGACTCAAGTAGATCTACAGAGGCAGAGTGGGTGTCCTGATTCATGGAGGGGGTCCTGTAGCTGGCAATGACTTGAATAGTTGTCCTACCAACAGTTAATTGCATCTGAAGCATCTCCAGGGAATCATGCTGTCTGACCAATCTGAAGGTGTATTTATCTTTAATGAATATTGATATACCGCCTCCATTAGTTTTCATGCCTTCAGTTTGTGGTCTGAACATGTGGAAGGAGGTGTAATCTGGTATGACTGGGGTGCTCTCCACAGCCTTGAGCCAGGTCTTCATGACTGTACAAATGTTTGTATCTTCCAAGGTGACAATTGCTTCCAGTGAGTGCAGTTTTGTGTTAAGACTCCTAGTGTTTAACATAACCTTGAAGTTGTTTTTAGATGGAGTTTTTATGTCGGGAATTTTGTCCTTGAGACACTGCCTTAAAAAGGCACTACGGGGTTGGAAAAAGCCTTGGCCAGTACCAAAATCCCAGGGGTGATAGATGAAGACCATCCCTGGCAAAGCATCGAGGTCTATCTATCATGTCACTCCAAGCTGAAAGATACTGGAGCCCCTTACAATGACATCAGAAACTAAACCAATTATTGAAGTCAATCATTTTCTATTTGTATTGAAGCATCATCCTAGGTGAAGATAAAATGTTGCTTAAGACTAGGGACATTCCTGTCCGAGACGCACAGTCTGAGAGCTCAGTCATGTGACTCTTTACATAGTTCAGACAGGTACGTTCCAAGTCATTCACACCAACATGGACTATGACGGAGTCATAACAGTGCCTGTTGTTGAGAGAATTGCGAATTGAGAATCTATGACTAATATGTTTGTTTTTATGGTTTGCCTTAAGGGCTTGACAGGTGAGACACTAGTATGTGAGCTATTATGCGTATCATGTTCTACAGAGGGAGTATTATGTGTAGTGTTGCTTGTGTTGATGTTTGGGAGGCCTCTGGTGTTTAGGGTATGTTTCTGGTGAGGACCCCCGCAGATGTAGGTTTGGGTAAGTAGGAGGTGAGGTGTTCATGCTGACAACCCACTCATTATCATATATACTAACTGGTATGTGAGAGAGCATGGACTCAAGGTTCTTAATATAGTTGCATCTCTCAGATGTTGAGTTTGTGTGGACTAGGAGTAGCAGGCTGTCAGTGAACATGAGGCAGTTGCTTCACTGCCTAAGGATGCCCATGTCGGCCAAGCTGGCTGAAGAAACTCTGGGAAATGTCCATCCATACATAGTGTTAGGTAAATTTATGATGTCAGGAAAAAAAGGTCACAGTAAGGAATGGCTAGTGGGTGAGAGGTGTGTTGGTACCTCTTAGGCTAGGATTAGTGTTCTATCTGATAGTAGAGTGGGGCTGCGAAAAACCTCTGCAGGACCACAAGCGAAGTGCCAAGGGAAAATTTAACAAACAAAATGTTAGCGTCTAAACATCAGTGGTAACCACCTTTATACTACAGTGTAAGATGGTGCGCTACAAGAACAAGTGCAAACTCAGGGCTTAAATAAAACAAGAGATAACCCTTTTGACTCATAATAGCCAATAAGGATCCTCTCTCTGAGCTCTAGTCCAGTCACCCTCGATAAGATGGGACCCAGGCAGCACTCTCCTCCCACATGGGTGCAGAAGGACCTTCACCTACAAGGGATGGCTTGAATTGGATGGTTAGAAGTTACAAAACAGACCCAGAAACAACTATCAACTACTATATCCATACTTGGGAGTGTATACAAGTTTAACACTTACTTCTTCTTTCCTTCATCTCAACACATGCATTCAACACTAACAATTCTACCATCAAGAAATACCTCTCTCTGTGATCCTCTTTTCCCCATTATTAACTAGTACAGCTATCACAGAACAGTACACCATACACGGTCATTTCTCTATCTTCTTCTTTCGGCTGCTCCTGTTAGGGGTCGCCCACAGCAGATCAACTGTTTCCATTTCCTCCTGTCCTCTGCATGTCACACCAACCACCTGCATATCCTCTCTCACCACATCCATAAACCTTATCTTAGGCCTTCCTCTTTTCCTGTTACCTGGCAGCTTCATCCTTAGCATCTTTTCCCCAATATACTCTGCATCCCTCCTCAGCACATGTCCAAACCAACGTAATCTTGCCTCTCTGGCTTTGTCTCCAAACCTTCCAACCTAGGCTGACCCTCTAATATACTTACTACTAATCCTGTCCATCCTCGTCACACCCAGTGCAAATCTCAACATCTTCAACTCTGCCACTTCAAGCTCTGACCCCTGCCTTTTTGTCAATGCCACTGTCTCCAACCCGTATAACATAGCTGGTCTCGCTACTCTCTTGTAGACCTTCCCTTTCACTCTTTACTGGTACTCTGTCACAAATTACTCCTGACACTCTTGTCCACCCACTCCATCCTGCCTGTACTCTCTTCTTCACCTCTCTTCCACACTCACCATTACTCTGAACTGCTGATCCCAAGTACTTAAACTCATTCACCTTCGCCACCTCTACTCCCTGCATCCTCACCATTCCTCTATCCTTCCTCTCATTCACACACATATATTCTGTCTTAGTCCTGCTGACCTTCATTCTTCTCTCTAGAGCAGTAGTGTCCAACCCGCGGCACACATGCGGCCCTCGGACCTCTTCCATGCGGCCCGCGACCCCTTAAATTAAAATTTTACTTTTTTTCCATTTTTTTTTTTTTTATGGTTGCGTCCTTTCGCTGGTGTGCGCATGCGCCAAAGCAACCTCCGGTTAGTTTTTGCGCCAATAGATGTATTTGCGGGAAAGGAAGAGGTGACTTGCGTCCTTTAGCTGGTGTGCGCATGCACGAAAAGCACCCTTCCGTTAGTTTTCGCGCCGATAGTTGCATTCGCGGCAAAGAAGAGCTGAGGGAAGACGACAGCATCGCGCCGAAGAAAAGAGAGAGGGATTTGTAATTTTTACACACAGACTACTACACCAGGTAAGCTAAGTATGTAGTAAGCACAATATTGAATTATAGGTGTCACTACAGCTCCCTTAATGGATACGCTAATAATGAGAGCAGGTATTCTAATCTAAAGAGTAGTGTCACAGTACGAGTCCAGCAGGAATGGTGTTATATTGCTTGGTGTTGAAGCTGGTAGTACGCTTGTCATGGAGGCCATGCTGTGTTTGATATCAGGTTTCTATAGCTTTGTGTGGTAAGTGAGTTATTTATTTAGCACATATACATGTGCTTTTCATGTCGAATACGCCTGTGGCTGACACAGTATATTAAAAAAAGATTGAGGTTAACTGATTGGATTTCCCTACAATGAATGACTATTCTTGGAATGGAAATGTATGTATTTTTAAATGGGAGAATCTGTTTTTTAGTATTAGAAAAGAAGACTGGAGCACTACAGACTGTTAGGTACCACATGCATGTTGTTGGGCACTATGAATCTTTTTTGTTATCTGATATATGCTGATTGATGGCAGTGGACTGTGAGAGAGTGTTTGACATTAAATGAGTTAGGGACACTGACAGGACTTCACTATTTAAATTTTTAAAATGTTTTATGTAGATTTGGTGTTTCTTAGCTTTAGCAGTTATGGTCTGTCCCATTAAAGATTGGCATGACTCGAACAATGCTAACAGAGGCAACAGTTGCATTAGTAGCTGCCGTGTACTAGAGACGAACAAGAATGACCTGAAATGGGAGATGTCTGATTCTTAAGCAAGGAGAAGTTTAAAATGTACTGCTGGTCTTGTGACTGAAACTCATCACTGTCACTTATGGCAGGTGCATTGGATGTTTCACTTTAAATATTTTTGTACTTCATACCTAATTCTTCTAGCTGCAGCACTTTTATTTGCTGAATTATATTACTGCATCATTGTAGAATCAGAAGTATTAAAGTGCTAAAATGTATTTTTCTGTTTGTCTTAAGGTGTTATAACCGAAAAATTTAAGAGTGGAATTGAGGTGCTTTGTGCATCAGAATAAAAGGGATAGAAATTTACTGACTGCTAGCGTGCTACCATTTGCAGTGTCACATTTGTAGGTGGTTATTAAAGAGAATACCGTCACTGCACTTAGTTGACTTTCCCCATGATTTTATAAGCAGTGATTGAACCATATTGAGACCATATATATTATACAAATACATAATAAGTTGTGTGTTATTGCATACTACGTTGGGCAGCTTTGCATTTTCAAAGCCTTGTGTCACTAAAAATGGAGATGGACATAGTATTTGTTTATAGTGGTTTTATAGTGGTATTAATTGTTATCTGTAAGATCATGTTTTAAGGCTGATTCTTACAAAGGATGTGTCCACCTCATTTTATCAGGTTTGGTTTAAATGTGTTATAAATATATCAGGCTTGATGATGTCACATGAGTTTGAGATATTTGAGATATTACTAAAATTAAAATAAAGATGATTTTATTAAAAAAAAAAAAACGGTAGTAGTTTGGAGGTGAATCAAATATAATTTTTTTTTGTCTCTCAAATGAGATGTGTGGTGGTTATGGTACAGAGGCAGGAACTGGTTATAAATTTGTGAGATCATCTGTACACATTATTCCTGGCAGTGGAGGGTGATTGAGTTGGTCGATCATGGTGGGGACCCAGGTACAGACCCCTTTCTTGGGTCTCTTGCAATAAGGATGTTGGGAGGAGTACCATACTGTCTTTTGAAGAGAGAAAATTTAAATCATTGCACTAATTGTGAATCTAGTCCTGTATTAATTTATTTATCGTTCAAATTCACCTACAGTACAGCCAGGGGGTCGACTTTGTTCATCCGCAGGGTTGCCAGACGTCCCTATTTGGGCGGGACTGTCCCGAGATCAGCAGCCTGATCCCGAGTCCCGCCCTGCCGGTTGAAATCCCGGGCAGCCTCCGCTTAGCTTTTTTTTTTTTTGATTAGCCCGTATACCTGGCATACGGGCCAATCAAAAAATCGCTAAACACGGAGCTTCTTGTGTTCTGCATTAAACAGAAGTAGCTCCGTGTTTAGTGCTTTTTGATTGGCTTGTATACCAGTAAATAAGGAGCAACTTCTGTTGAATGCGGAACTTCAATGTTTCTGTATTAAAGACTTTTTTTTTTTTTTTGCTCTTAAGTTTACGTGAGAGACCCCCTTTTTTTTTTGGTCCTCACTTGCCGTCTACATGATATATTTTACATGTAGCCCCCCAGACCATTTCAGTTGACTCAATGCGGCCCCTGCAACTGAAAAGGTTGGACACCCCTGCTCTAGAGCATATCTGCACCTCTCCAGGGTAGTCTCCACCTGTTCCCTACTCTCACTACAGATCACAATATCATCTGCAAACATCATAGTCCACGTACAGCTATCACAGAACAGTACACCATACACAGTCATTTCTCTATAACTTCTGGAATTGTGCTTACTTTTCTTAGGTCAGAAATCTCTCATCCTATAAACATATTATATTACATGCAATTTTCTTACACCATTCAGGAACTTTTTCTTATATTTTACTCCATCTCCTACAGATTTTCCAGACACCTCATACTTTTTCTTCATATCCTTTTTTTCTTCTTCCTCATTTTTTTTCTTGTAAGTTATAGCTATTTTCAGATCAAACACACGGTGCTTTTTTATGGGCCTATATCATATTATTGAAACCTCAATCCATCAAACACTTCATCGACCCATTCTCATCAAAACCTGAATTCAAACGATCGTTCCTTAAACCTTTTTCCCATGGTAAGTAATCAGTTGGCCATCATTGGGAATTTGCCCTTTCCTCACTGTAGTGTGATCTCGGAGTTGGTATATTTAGTTATGGGGGTGGGGGGTGCAGCCCCCCCCCACCAGGGTGGGTTTAAATTTTTATTTTTTGATGCATTCACTTGGTTGGCCCACTGGTTACTTACCATAGGAAAAAAGTTTGATGGAACGATCATTCGACGAATTCAGGTTTTGATGACATGACAACAGGTCGATGAAGAGGTGTTCGACAGGATATAGACACCTTTTTTATATACACACAATTGTACTCCTCACCATTTTATTAGTTTAGAAAACAGAAGTAATCCAGAAAGCTTGAGTCATATCTGGTATCCCATCTGAGACCCAGAGGGTGACTGGACTAACAAGAAACAAGAGTACAAAGGATTAGTCCAGATTTTATTTATTTATTTAATTAACATTTATTTACTGAGAAAGTCAGACTGAAATGTCCTACACTGACCGTCTCAAAAAACTCCAGCTTTACTCCGTAGCATATCGCCTACTCAGAGGTGATCTCTGCCTAACATATAAAGCTGTGTCAAACCCAGAGCTGTTGGACATGTTACACCTAAAGAAATCCCAATCTCTCCGAGCTACACGCTCTAGGAACCTAAACCTTGTCACCACAATAAACAGGACATGCTGGAGGGATAGATTCCTATCCCAGAGACTTCCCATACTCTGGAACAGGCTACCCATCTATGTCAAGCAAAGTTCTTCATTAGCACTCTTCAAGAAAAATCTTGATGAGTGGATGGGAAATAGGAAATACACCCCGGGGATCACTTCTGTGTCTCTGCTCGACAGTGGCACAGGAAAATAACTTTCTTGGGTGGCGTAGCCAGGGAACCTTGTTGGCTAGGCTTACGTAGGCCCTTGGGCCGATACCCTAGTACCTATGGACACGGGTCCTTTTTCAGCGGAGGCACAAATTACAATAATCAATTAAGTATAAAGTAAACGATATGTAGTGTACATAAGAAAATACAAATTTGTTACATTATGACAACAAAACCTAGGCTCTGAACATAGCTAGTACGATTTGTAAAGTATGACTTATGTCAAGGTATAAGGTTAAGACAGGCTGGTAGGAATAAAAGATTAAACACCGGGGAAGACGTTGAATACAGTTAGGGTATAACTGTGATGTATCAGAACATTCACGAGGGGTTAGTACAGGAACATAGCCACTTATTTTTTAGATGAGCTTTAAGTGATGGCTTAAAGTGGTTAGTGGACGAGACTGAGAAAACGGAGTTAGGAAGCAAGTTCCATACACGAGATATATAGCTGGAAAATAAAGATTCTCCTGGACTGTTGTTGGCCTTGGAGACAATGAGTAAGTTCTTATTTTTAGAGTGAAGTGGTCTACTGGAACTGTTCGAAGGATATGATTTTGTAGTGCAGGGGTTCTGGTTAGTTGTGTTACAATTTTGTGAGTTAGAGAGAGTTAGCTGTAAAGAATAATGTTGGGAAGTTCAAGCCAGTCTAGTATCCTTAAAGCTGTACAATGATGCGTTCTATATAAGGCAGTCAGATGCAAACTTAGCAATTTTATTATAACATTTTTCTAGCTTAGACCAGTCAGTTTTCCTAGATTAGGTAAAACTGGAGAGGTATACAGTAGAGTGGAGAGCAGATTTGTGCTAATGTAATTTTGGCCATTCTGGTCAGGAACCTTTTGTGCCCATATAGACTTCCACGTTTCTTATGGACTTTTTTTTTACTGTTAGGGAGACATTTACGTCAAATTTTAGGTTATTGTCTATTTCCACTCTAAAAAGGTTTGCATGGGTTGTCGGGGAGATGACAGTATCGTCTTTAGCCATTATGTTAAATGGTGGGCATGAGATAGATGTCTTATTAGGTTGGAAGAGTATTAATTTACTTTTGTTTGGGCTCAGGATTACATGGGCATTGGCTAACCATGTTTCAACAGAAGTGAAAGATTCCTGTGTTTGAGAATGAAGATCTGCTAGAGAAGTGGCAGCACAGAAAAGTGTTGAATCATCTACATACTGTATTATAGAACCATGTGGATTAGCTGTGTGTAGATTATTAGTAAAGAGGGAGAAAAAGACGGCCTAAAATAGATCCTTGGGGGACACCAATGGATAAAGGAAGGCAAGGAGACAGATCACCCTGCCATAGAACAGACTGTTGACGGACAGATAAATATTTATTAAACCAAGTTGTGGCAGATGGTGAGAAGGATAGTTCAGTTAGTACATCTATTAGTATCAAATGGGAGACAATATCAAAAGCATCTGATGTGTCTAGAAAGATGGCAGATACAAAGTTGTTGTTATTCCTTTGATGGTTTACAGTATTAGTGAAGGATAAGAGAGCAGTAGTGGTACTATGCGATGGGTGAAACCTACCCTGAGTGTTTGAGAGAAGGTTGTTTGTTAGTAAGAATTTCATGACCTGGAGATGAATACACGTTTCGAGCAGCATAGAAAAAGGTGAAAGAATATCAATTGGATGATAGTTTGTCAGTTCTGTGGAAGGTCCCCCCTTTATGAAGTGAGATTACATGGGAGATTTTCCACAGTTGAGGAACCTTGTTTTCAAGAATGGATCTGTTTATAAGGGTTGATACTGGGAAGGCTATAAATTCGGCTGAAATTTTGAGGTATTCACTGGGTAAGTTATGTACGGCAAGTGTGGTAGGTTTTAGTTTCTGGAGTAGTTTTTTATAGTGGCTGTAGGAACTGGAGAGAAAGAGAATGAGGCATTGCTAGTTGTTGACTTGGCTGGTTTGGTATCAGCAGTAGGGGTTTGTTGCTTGGAAAGGGCAATTATAGACTCAGTAAAATGCTTGTTAAAAATGGTAGCTATGCTATCGGAATTGTTGTGGATGTTTGGGGTTAGTGTAGTACATTTTCCTGGGTGAAGGACTGAGTTTATAGCAGGCCAGAGTTTTTGAGGGTTTTTTTGATACGTTTTGAATGTTATGACAGAAATTTATTTTATCCTGTTTTACTTGCTTTTGCCTTATTTCTAAGTTCCTGATACTGTTGTTTAGAATCTACTGTGTATACTGTATAAAATAACTTTAGCTACTAGTTCTAGGAAACACTCTCTCGAATGCTCTCCCTGTGGGAGGAATAAAGATGCCTTGTATAAGTTTCAAGTATTTTATTCAGTTAAGCAGGCAGATGGACAAGTGAGGATGTTCTAATGTTAGACATATGAAAACTCATTCATCTACCTACTTAATTGAATAAAATATATTTTTTTATTTTACATTTATTTTACATTTGTTGACCGGGCTAGTCTAACTGGATATATGTCCATTTTCAGTAGAGGCCCGGGGAGAAAAGCTCCACTACAACATTGTTCTAAAGAAACCAAAAAATACTACATAGGAGTAACATATTTTAAAAAATTAAAACTGATATAGTGACTAGTAAAAATGAAATATTCATTACATAAGAGAATATGAAATGACATGTATATAACAGGATAATAGCCTGAATACCAGTGGAAGGATCCTCTTATTTGCTGCAGCTGTTTTTTTGGTTTTTTTTTTTTTAGCAGCCCAGCAGTTGTCACTGACATTCTTTCTAACAACATAGAGTGGAAGAAAAAATACTAACTTATTAAAAAAAAAAGAAAAACTACCTGACTTCCAGTTAGGATAGAGAACATGCAAGTCATGCTTTTCCGGTGCCCCTCTCCATCCAGTGTCCAAAGTGCTTAATTATGTTCTAAATCTTTTAGGTGACATAATTTTGCTAAAAGTATGACTGCAGCTGGGTATTGTTTTAGTTCAGCAGTGGATGCCTACAAGACAAAGAACCAACAAACTGAAAAAAAAGGGCACAGGGTACTTTGAGGTCCAGCCTGCATGAAGTAATAGAATGAGTATCCATGCTGAGAGAATGGGTCACGTGATACTCCTGCTATGGGAAGTGCTGATACTGATGATGTATGTGTTGGACCAAATCATGAATGAATTTCAGAAAACTATGTCCACATTAACGGAATACATACATAATATGGACAAAAAGGTTGGGGAGTTGGAAACAAAAAAACACACAAAGGCAAAGTAAAACCTTCAAACAAGAAACAGCCACTATAAAGGAATGACAGACAGAGATATGGAATGTTTAGTGCTTCCAATTTTAATATGCTGTAGAACTTCCTCAGAACACTTACAAATATGAGTTGGAAACAATCCTGAATGTCCATTCTGCTCTTCTGACTGAATTATCCTCCAGATGAAGGAGGTAAGCTAAAGAATGAGATCTGTAGAGGCTCCACTGGAAATGACTGGCATAAAGCTGACTGAAATGAAAGTACAAATATGTAAAAAGAAATTAAAATTCACAGGAATTCCACAAAGGAAGGGGTAGACTGAAACTTACCTAAAAGCTAAGTTTCATGACCGGACTTTTATCCCTGCTGAAGAGATCAAAATAGAGGGAGCAAAGGAATGTGTAGTAGAAATTATTCAAGAGTTAATGGAGAATATATAAATTTCTTTAGAAGGGATATCTAGTAAGTGCAATAGCTATTATATTATTATAGAACATCATGTCACAGGTGGCAATAATCTATTTTCAACATATGCATGCTAATATTTCGAGTCCTAACCTATCCAATTCTGACAATAACTTATCCACTTGAAAAAAAAGTTTGAAATAAAATAGAAATAGATATGGTTAAGAATTAATAGAAATTGTTTAGAGGGGCTGACAAAGGTTAAAGTATAACAGAATAAGACAAGTCTCACAGACCAAGAGAAGGAGTAACTGCTGAGTGCTAAATAGAAAATAAGAGAGTATCTGGATAATACACATTAGTTAGAAAGATTGCAGTTAAGCAACAACATTTTGATAACACTAGAGCACAAAAACGTTTAGCATAACTTAGGCAAACTTATGGAGCCTTTGACAAGAAAAATAACCAGAGATCCCACAGTGGTATTAGAGATATTTTGGAAAATTTGTATAAAGCAGAGGAATGTGGAAACCAAGAAAGAGAATACATGGAAATATTTATGGAAGACTTCAAAAGATGACACTTAAATACATACAAATATTTCAAGCATGGGCATTATGCCCTTCTAGCTTGCCAATATACCAAACACTTGTTCCCATAACAAGTGTCCAGGCTGTTCTTAAAAATATCTAAACTAGTACCTTCCTTTAATGCAATTTAGGTAGTCTGTTCCATGCATCAGCTACTCTGTCAGAGAACGTGTTAGTACACTTCTAATTCCTATAGAATCTTCTGCATATGTTGTCTGATAATTCTCTAGTACTTTCTTTTTTTTTTCAAAACAGGTTTATTGTTTTAACATATAAGAGAAATATCATAACAATTTTATACAAGTAATTAAAAATAGGTATTATAATATTCAACAAAACAACTAAAGTATTTACAAAGACATCCACTACAATCAGATCAATTAATTAAACTAAAATACCATGTTATTGAAATTAAAATTTTTTTAACAAATTTTGTAAATTATCCCATACAATATAATAAGATAAGATGTTTTTCTATTTGTTCTTGTCCTAATTGTGTTTATTTCCATATGGCACACTATATTCATAACATTTTTAAATTCATTGAACGAAGGAGGTGTATCTGAAATCCAATTTCTAGTTATTATTTTCCTAGCCACTGCTAGGATAGACCATAACAAGGGAAGCTTAACCTTTTTAACACTTTGAGGTACAGGTGTGTTGAATAATATAAGAGATTTAGAAATAATGAAATTATCTGTAAAAGAGCCTGCAAAATTCATTAATTGACTTCCAGTATTCTTTCAATTTTATACAGTCATAAAACATATGAGCCCAGGCAGCATTAATTTCTACATTACATCTCTTACATAAATTATCTTTATTATTTATTTTATTCATCATCAAAGGTGTATAAAAGATCTATGTAAAAATTTCCATGTATAAAGTCTCCAGACAATGGAAGACATAGTTCTATAAGCAGATTCCAATATATATTGTTTATCTTGTTGATTTGGTGGGTCCCCATTAATAGAAGTGAAATAATTCCAGTATGAATCTACACTGTAAAAAGTTTCTTGTCTGATAATTTTATGTATGAATGAAAGTTTACCTTTATCAGAAACTTTATGTTGTAAATTTAATATCAAGTAATCAATCAGTGTTGGAATAGATTCTTTAACTGTTATAGACATTAGATCTATTTTATTAATGAGATGTTGTCTAAAGGTCTGAACCTCTAACCAGCAAGTTTCTCTTAGATCAAATTCTTGTTTTAAGAAATCTAGATTTTTAACTTTATTATCAGATATCAACTGATACCAGTACTTTAGATCATTATCTATAGTTAAATGAGTTCCTTCAGAAGTAGATGACAAAAGCATACCCTGAGTATACATTATAGGAATACAATAAAATTCCATTCCCTATACTTAGGGTGCATGAATATAAAGTTACGATAACTAATAATAATATTTAATGGGTAACAAACCATATGTTTAGGTGTAATAGGTGAAGTACAAAATTCCTTTAGTAACCATAACATGGAGTTATTTACAATCATATTTTTATGTGTTAAGGAGATTTTCATGAAGTGCATACTAATTAGCTCCCAATAATCTTTCCATTTTGTGACATATGACTGATCAATTAATAAAGTAATAACTTTTACAATAGAAGAGATAGTATATAAATTAAAGTCTGGAAAAGAAATACCCCCTTGAGACCAGCTATTACTATGTTTCTTTAATGCAATCCTAGGTCTATTAGGTGCCCATAGGAAATTTAACATTAGTGTATTCAGTTTCTTGATAATTGTTTTTGTAGGTGGAAGTATTATTGATTGTATTAAGTATAAAATCTTGGGGAATATTATCATTTTAATAATTGTAAGTCTCTCCTCCATAGTAAAAACATATTATTCCAGGTATTAAAAAATTTTGTATATTAAGAAAACAGGTATTATAATTATTATATATAATAGATTTAATATCTTTAGATAGTATTATACCTAAATAAGTTATCTGACCTGAATTGGGTACATATTTAGTAAAATCACTAATGAGAATATTTTTTGTGTATATATAGGTAGTATTTTAGTTTTTCTTCATTGAATATTAAACCAGAAATACTTTTAAAATTCATCATTTTATCAAATAGAGACTGCATAGAAGAATTAGATCCTGCTGATGTAATTAGATCATCTGCAAAAAGTTGAATTTTGGATGTTGTATTTTCATCTATTTCAAAACCCTCTATGTCAGTACTGTTTCTGATAAAATTAGCCCAAGGCTCCATTACTAAAGTGAATAACAGTGGAGAAAGTGGACATCCTTGTTTTGTACCTTTAAGAATGGGTATTTTTTGTGAAACATATGTTCCTACCTTAATATAAGCCAATGTTCCTTTGTATAAATGCTCAATTAGATTTACAAATGCATCTGAGAAGTTTGTGCACTTCATTAAGGTAAACAGATAGTCCCAACTTACTGAATCAAATGCTGAACTTGTATCAAGACTAATAAGTGTTAAATCTTTCTTTTTCCTATTTGCAAAATCTATTAATGTTAAAGTTCTTCTTATATTATCAAAAGTATTTCTATTTACAATGAAGCCTGTCTGATCTATATCTATAATGCCGGGAATGATTGTCTTCAATCTATCAGCAAAGATACTCAAACATTTTATAATCAACATTAAGTAATGAGATGGGCCGATATGAAGAACATCTAGTTGGATCTTTATTAGGTTTCGAAATTGGCGAAATAAATGTATATTGCCAAGATGGGGGGGTTTTATTAACTCAGATTGGGCCAAAATAAAAACCTTATGTATTAATGAATATGTACTTTTAGAAAGGATTTTATATATCTCTGGTATAATACCATCATTACCCGGTGCTTTGTTTGATTTAAGCTTATTTATTTGTGTAATAACTTCTGTATATGAAATACTCTTGTCCAATAGTTTAATCTGTTGTTTATTAAGCTTTTTATTCATGTTTGTGGTTATAAACTCCTTTATTTTATCTTTAGGTTCCATGTTAATGTTATTATGGTTAATTTTGTGAAAGTGATTTCTAAATTCATCTAGTATTTCTGGTATACTAGAAACATTCTTCTTTTTCCGTAGAGAAAAGATTTCTTTGATATGGTTTTGTTTTTTCAACCTTTTTGTTTTATTTTTAAGTCTATGTAAGTATTTGGGGCTTATTGAATAAGACCAAAACTTGTATTTCTAAAGTTATTTTAACTTTATGAGTTAAAATTTCTTTGTATTTCTCATTTAGTTTGTTTATTTCTTCAATAACTTTCTTGTCCATAATATTTTCTTTATTATTATGTTTATAAGAGTCTAATTTACTTTGAATATCTAACAATTCCTTATCCCAAGATTTCCTTTTATTATTATACCATCTGATACTTTGTCCATATAGATACGATTTTAAGGCATCCCAAACATAAACAATGGAGACTTCAGGGGTATTATTTATGTCTAAAAATGTTTTACTTCTGAAAGTATATATTCTTTATAGTCTTTTAGTTGAGTTAAGTATGCTGGTATCCTTTTGATCTGAACATTATGAGTATTTTTATCATGAATTCAAAAACAATTGAATTATGATCAGATATAGGACATGAAATGATTTTGGAATTAATTAAATCTGTTACCATCTGGTTAGAAATAAAGACCCTATCTATTTTTGAATAAGTTTTGTATCTGTTAGAAAAAAAGGTGTATGGTAATGACTTTGAATCTATCTGATTATTAATATCATTCAAATGATAAGAATTAGCAAAATCATTTAAATGTTTTGCATTAGATGTAATTCTTCTTTTCCTATAGTGGTAGTATCACTTTCATGTAGTATACAATTAAAGTCACCAGCTAAAATAATATCTCCTATAGAGAATGATATGATCTTATCAAGATGATGTTTCACTGTATTAATACCAATTCCAGGTATCCAATATACATTAAAGTGTAAGTCTTCCCATTAATTTGTATTGTAACCATACAAAACATTCCTTTGTCATCCTGATAAGACTTAATGGTTTTAGGAATGTGCATACTTTTATTCCATAAAATAGCCACTCCTCTTTTTTCTGAGTGTGCTCTGAACTAACCAATACTGTATATTTGTTTGTGGCTAGTTTATCAATATCTTTTTTCAAGAGATGGGTTTCTTGCAGGAAGACTAAGTTGGCCTTATGTAAATTAATGTATCTTATTAGGCTTGCCCTTTTACATGGATTATTCAATCCATTAATGTTTAAAGAAATTCCTTTTAAAGATGTCATTTGGCATTTTTAAAACTTAAGAATCTTATGATCAAAATAACAAATAACAAGATAAGTAATGTTACATCTCCTCCTTTAGGTGTACCTTTAAATATAGCTGTATTTATTGACTCTCTTATGGGATTTCGTATAGGATTCAATTTTGTTTGTAGTGACAATGAATGTACAATATATATTGTGGATGTCAAAACTATATACAAATAACAATGAACAAGTGAAAATAATGTAAGGATTAAACCTTGCATCCAGCCTGGAGTTATAAACTCCAACTTAGAGTAGTATTTACCACTCAAGTTAACCCCCTACCCTAAGCAGCAGTACCTCTGCTACCACCTTATCAATTTAATACTAGTTATATTTAACTGAGGTTAACAGTTTTCAGTTCAATTATCTAGCGAGACAAGACTACACATTTGGTAAAACAGCATCATATAAACTAAAATAAACCTTTTTTTTTTTTTTTTAAAAACTGTTCATACTACTATATACATCCATGTAATATAAAACACTTGTATTCAAATAGCATTCAAATAATCTTGATGTTAGAAATCAAGAGGAGAGAAAAATAGGTTCTAACATTCATTTAAATCAAAAACTTTGGCTAATATGATTCAGACATTACATATATTAAGATGCATCTATTTTCTGTCATGTAAATGCAATTAACAGCTTCCAAAAAACCTTGAATTACTTGTATATGAGCATTTACTCAAACTCATTATTGTCAATAGAATAAAGTATTATATTCATAGAAATTGTTATAAATCATACTGCATAGTTATGCAGATTCTCAGAAACACACACACACATACATATATATACATATATATATATATATATATATATACACACACACACACACCCATACATATATATATATATATATATATATATATATATATATATATATATATATACACACACACACACACACACACACACACACACATATATATATATATATATATATATATATATATATATATATATATATACACACACACACACATATACATATATACATATGTATACACACATACACACACACACACACACACACACACACACACACACACATATATATATATATATATCTGATCTCACTGAGTTATGTCCTTACTGAGCACTATCTTACTTGCTGTCCCTACAATAAATCTGTCTGCTTTATACAAAATAATGCACAGCAAACACATTTTAGTAACCAGATTTTACAACCATGATATACTACTGCTTTAAAATATATCACATGACAATTTCTTCCAGTATAGAGTTATAAAATTATTTATGCTTGTCAATCAGATTAATTAAATGAGTTATAGTAATGTATATGTTTGGAACATAAGTTTTAACACAGATTATTAAGCTGCTGTTAAGTAGATTTTCAAAAACACTTGAATAAATGTTTCATTTTCTATGCCTTCTAAAATAAGACATTTACTTACTACAAGAAACTATCATTTAAACTCATTATAACTGACATATTTTATGAATTATAACATAGATATTTAAGTAATTATATAAAATAACTCACATTTAGATGTTAAAGAGTTCATTTTCCTTCACATAGTGCATTTGTATCATTTCTATTTCCTGGTAGAGTGTCATTGCTGAATCTGTGATGTGTCAGTGTGATATCTAGGTCAAAGGTGAGACTAGCTGCTTTCAGCTTCTCTGTGAGAATTCTGAGAGTTGAAGCTTTTGAAGTAGCTCATGGACACTGTGCATGAGACAGCCCACATCCCAGATTGTCTCTCTTAACATTTTGGCGGGGAACTTATTAAAAACTAGTGACAAACATTCATTTAGCAGTGTAAATGCATCTAAACATGACAAAACCTTCACAATGTATTTTACAGGTTATTACAGCCTCTATGTAAGTGAAATTAAGCCCAAAATTATTAAGTAATAAAACTCAATATTTTTGTCCCAGCTCAATTTTTATGCAAATCTTATTATTTACTGTGTCTATATGATCAAAAGCATTTCTATATATTATTAAAGAAAAGAAAAAGAGAGTAGAAAGTAAAAGGGTGTAAGGCAGAAATAAAAAAATGTAAGAGAAAGCTATAAGAAGTATATACAATGAAATATTACTTACTGTTTATATTAATAGAGTTAAAAATAAAACATATTTACTATTATTTAGTTCTAATTATTATTAGTTAAAGCATGACAGATTATTTACAAACAAGCATAAGCAGTGTAATCAAGAAAGTATAATTAGGAATAGCATTTGAAGAACATATAAACTTTTTACAAGGAATAAATATGTTATTATTCTATTAATCATATCACCCTTCACCCACTACATAATCTAAATATAATGTCATTGTTTAAACAAAGAACGGAAGAAAAGGAGAAGAAAAAATAGAAAGATAAAGAAAAAAATGTATCAAATTACTAACCTTACTTCTCCTTTTCAGAAAGAGAAACAAGTTGAATCACAACTTGCCATTAAATCTCCAGATATTTTGACTAGTTATGAAACAAAACATTTCTTTGCACACAGAGAATAACTTTGATTAAATCTTTTTCAAAATATTTGTTGCTTCTTGGAAATGCAGGAACTATATTTAAAAAGATTAATAATGAAATAAAATGATGAGAGAAAAAAACCTAGAACAAATCATTTGTTTTTTAGTCTCTTCTTCTTCTCTGAAGTCTTCCACAAAGTTTCAGTTGCCAGTCTCTTTAATGAAGGACTAGCCCATTCCATTTCTTCTATTTTATCCAAAATCTTATTTTTTGATAAACAGTAAAGCAGAGTCTAAGTCATCGAAAATTTTAGGACCATCAGGAAGGAAGATTTTAAGCTTGGCAGGAAACAGAAGGTATGTTTTAAACTGTGCTTTTTAAGCTCCCTTATTAGTGGCAGAAAAACTTTTCTTTTAGCTATTACCATGGAAGAATAGTCATTGTCAAACGCACAGTTGTCTCATTAATCTTAACAGGAGCTTTAGCCCAAGCAGATTTAAGAACAATCTCTTTATCAAAAGATGATAAAATCTAACTATAACTGATCTAGGATAGTTTTTGTTAGAGTTAGTATTAGCTATAGATCTATGTGCTCTTTCGATACCAAAAGAGAATGCTTCTGGTAAGTCTAAAGTTTTAGGGAGCCATGTTGTTAAAAAGAAGTAATATTGTTACCTTCAATATTTTCTGGCAGTCCAAAAATCCTAATGTTATTGCCTAGATCTATTTTCCAGGTCATCCAGCTTTGTTTGTAAATGTGTATTTTGTTTCAGCAGAAACTCAATGTTGATTTCCTCTTCTTGTATTCTATTTTCCATGTCATTCACAGCTTCTTCTATGCCTGTCATCTGGATCTTCTGTTGTTGCAGGTCTATATGTAACAAGTCTATTTGTTTTGTAGTTTTTTCTATGAAGGTGTCTATTTTAGTATCCATTTTATCCATCTTAGCAGTAAGTTGCTGGATTATAATTATCAGAGACTGAAGTTCTTTCTTGATGCTGGAGTCTTGAGAATTTGTCTTACTGGAACTCATTTCAGACTGATAAACTGACAGGAAAATTTCCAAAGTGATTTCTGACAGGAATATTAAGATTTCCTTTCTTATTTTAGATATAGTTCAAGAACTATATAAAACAAACATATTTAGAAAGAAAATTACTTCAAAAATTAATTTTTTAAGTCATTAATTCCTGTCAGTGTAATGAAATTGGTGGAGCTGAAGAAATCTGCTGCTATCCTGTGTTCATCCTTGGCCACACCCCCCTCTCTCTAGTACTTTCTGATAACCAAACATTCCCAGAGGTAGTTGTCTCTAAATACTCTATATACCTGAAAAAGATCTCCTCTTAGATATCTATAAGAGACACTGTACAAGTTCATATATTTTAGTCTTTCATAATAACTTAAATGTTAACATCCATGGATGTCCTTGGTACATTTCCGCTGTGCTCTTTCTAGTTTACTCATGCTTGTTTTCTTATAGGGTTTCCATATTGCTATTCCATACTCAAGTTTGGGTCTAATGTAACTAACAATGACTTCTTCAATTTTGATTTCCTAGACTTTATAAATCTTTTTATACAACTGACCTATAGTTCTATAACTATCATTAACCAATTGGTTAATATGATTAGAAAAACTCATAGCTGGATCTACTCACATACCCAGGTCCTTAAATGAGTCTACAGTTTCAATCACTGTGTGTTGTATTAAATATTCACCTTTCAATTTGTGTCTTCCAAATCTCATATGCTTAGTTTTTGATGTATTTATCAGCATATTATTCTCCTGTGCCCAAATGGTCAATTTTGTCAAGTTATTTTGCAGACATGCCTTACTTATAACACATGTAATCAATTTACCCGATTTCAGGTCATCTACATATAGACTGTAGAACACCTCAGATGAAAAAGTTAGGTCTGAAAGATACAATCTAAACAAATAAGGGGATAGGACAGAGCCCTTTGGAACACCCTGACTGTAACCAAGAATTTCACATGTTCAATTGCTATACGATACTTGCCATGTCCTATTTTTAAGCCATGAAAGCTATCCATCTTATCAAGAGTACATCAATACCTAGTTGTTCCAATTTATTGATCAGTGTTTTGTGCATAACTCTTGTCAAATGCTGAAGTTAAATCTATATAAATTACATCAGGGCACAATCTTTTCATTCACAGCTGTTACCATTATAACACATCATCATGTTACAGGTGGTAATATATATATTTTCAACATATGCATGCTGATACATGGTTTCATGTCCCAACCTTATCCAACTGTGACAATAACTTATCCAATATTACCGTCTCCACTATTTTTCTACTACATTAAAGTAGGCTTAAGGTTCTATATGACTCTGGGTTTGTACTACTCCCCTCTCCCTTAAAGACTGGTTTAATAAGCACATCTCCAATCTAGAGGAATCTTCCCCATATTTATGCACCCTAGTGAATAATAGATACAACGGTACTGTAAGTTCTTGCTGAAGTGTTCTCAGGTCATTGTTACTAAATCCATCTCCTCCCTGTGCTTTGTTTAGATCCAGTTTGGGCAGTTCTTTTTCAATAAAATCTAATTTGATTTCAGTATCGGAGGTTACCTGGATATCACTACAACAACTTATCACCCCTTTTGTGGAGCCAAACTGTTTTGCATAAGATTTTGTAAATATATCTATAATCTGTTGTGTCTGAGAATAAATTTTAGAATCTGCACACAGTTTATCAATTTGTATGTCTTTACTCCTTCCACATCTTATGTATCAATAAAAAAGTTTCCAATTATGCTCAATATCTTCAAATAAATTTTCTTTAAATATAGTGAGACAAGATCAAGAAAAATCTGATCGATCTGTCCAGCTTGTTTATTTCATTTTTCAAAGTTGCAGTTCAGCCTCTCTCTTCCATTTCTTATATTTTTTTGTCTCACCTTAATCGGGTATCTCTTTCTTATGGAAATGTATCCCCCTGACATTGTATACCTAGATCCTGATGTTAAACATTTTTTTTGTGCACTCAGTTTCTCTTTCAAAACTTTCCACATTCCATTGGCAGTTTTTCCACTGAACATCTCAATCCAGTTAGTTTTACATAGTAACCATTTTGCTCCCATATAATCTGTAATTAACCTTCTGTGCATTAGTTTAGATTTCAGTTTGGCAGAATTATCTAGCAACAAATTAACCTTTATAACTCCATGGTCACTGCACATCAATGGTGGTAAAACTTGACTTGAAGTAACAGTAATTTCTTTAAGAACACAAACAATGTCTAGTATGTTCTGTCCCCTGGTAGGTTCTTTACAATTTGAAGCAATTGTTGTTCCTGAATATATGTTGTGAATAATTTCCTTACTAATGTGGCTAAATTTACCAGAAACAGACTGGAATAATACTGATTCAAGTTCCCAACTAATATTATTCCTCCCTCCTGTGTTTCATGTAAGTGATGTATGAATTTCTCTAGACCATCTGCACTTGACTGTGGTGGTCTATACACTCCAACAATTGTTACATGTTTCAGGGTTGTCTTTATTGCCACAGTTACACAGTCTATAGTATTGGTGTTATCAATGAATATTTAATAATCCCAGGTCTCAACTATCTTTAATCCATAATACCTGTGACACTGCCAGCGCAGCTATCTGGAATTTTGTAAATAATTCTATGTCATTTGTGAATACTGATATGATTTATACAGAACTGTATGTTATGTACTGAGCTAAAGTGCAACTTTTAACAGTAGAAACTAGAACATAAAACGGGTTAACTTGTAAAACTTAAGAATAGTTGAGGTTAAGTTAATTTATAGCTGGGCCATAAACAAGAGAAGTTATCTATCAGTTTCAGTGTAGCAGACACAATGTTTAAAGCTAGAAGTTTTTTTGTCTCATCTTCGAGAGAAGTAATTACTACTTTTAAAATGCAAAAAGTGTTTCATTGTTTTACAAGTTCCAGTTCTGAGCAAACATCTGAGAGATATGCATTTTTAACACAGAGATGTTAAATTCGGTTAGTTTCTGGTTTAGCTTGGGAACTTAAGTCAGGTGAAAAAAAGTGATGTAATTCAAGCTAACCCAGCAGTAATATATGATATTAATTAAGAACTCCCTCAGAGAGAGACTGTCCATTTTGTATTTTGTCTTGGAGCTGGAAACATCTACTCATCATCACATCTGCACTTGCCTTGCTCTGTAAGTAAGTTCTTATGGCATAGCAACTCTTTTTAGACTCGCATATGAATATAGTAAAGATTAGTTTAGAAGTTTTCCTTATTTATTTGAGACTGTCCTGCAATGTTGTTTTAAATACTTCCTGTGATTTTGAACTCTTAAGTAACTGTTTGTGTACAGAATATTTTCTTGTTCTTTTTATTATTCAATATATTTAAACCACTTTCTGTGGCTATTTGTGAGACATATTTAAGCTCTTAGAGTACCTGCATATGTATTTGGTGGCACTGTACAAGGCACTCCTAAATAGCCTTGCAAGTCTTGGTTGGATAATAGTAACATTACACAGTAGAATTGGACCCTTTGTAAAGGCCTTAAAGTAGCTGAAAAAGGGTTCTGGTGGCAGTGATAACTACCTTATAGTCTGGGCAGAAGGGGGCATAGCTAATAAACTTGTGCTAGCTTTTCCCAGGTGTGTGTAAAACAAATCTCCAAGAGTGTTTGTCAGCTACTTGGTCAGGGACATGAAACACTGGTTGGACAGAGTGTTGGAGGGCTTGGTTTGGAACCCTGGCTAAGGACTCAACTCTATAGTTGTGCCAGTGGAGTCTCTTATTGGGCTCTGGAGAAAAGGGGAGAAACCAGCCCCAGACTGACTGTGGTCTCTATGTGCTCTTAAGGGAAACTGCACTTTACTGTGTATGTACTTGTCATCCTCCCAGTGTGTACACCCCCTTGCTGTTGCCAGTGATGAGGATTGTGGCTCCTTGATTACTGGGCCTGTGCAGGGGCACCACATCATCTCCACCTGATTTTTTGTTAGAATGTCTGCTACAGTAAAAATATTTACACTCTGACAGAACTGGTTTCCAATCACTGTTTAACCATGTTTCACAATCAATAAAATCAATCTTGTGGAAATGTAGCAAATTTTCCAAATAAAAAACTTTATAAATGCTCTTAGCATTAACAACCATTAGAGATGCATCAAATGTTGCTATCTGTGAACTGTTAAATTTTCGACCTGGCAAAAATCCTACCTAATGTTTGTCAAAAATCGCAAAATATGTGCTGCAAAAATTCTCTTCCCTGATATTGACAAATGCATGTCACCTTGTCTGAACACGTGTGTCCAAAAACAGGCTTGGATCCTCTAGACATTTCCATTTTTTAAAACAGGACTTTTTTTCATGTAGGTATTTGCCCCAAAAATATTTTCATTCACGGTGACCTGACTATCCTTTCTATAGGTGGTTTGTGAAAAATACTTCCTAACACCAGTACTAAGAGGCTGTCAGTTCCCTAAAAGTAAGAGAGTCCATGCGAATGAGATAATTTGTACCAACATGAATAAAAACAGATCACTTCATACTTCCTTATATTAAGGCATTCCACGGTTTGTCTCATCTTCTGCTTTTGCTCCTGGCAAACATAATACTATTTGATCTTCATTATCCTCTCTGCAAATATAAGTATCAGTTCCTGTAATAACTGAATCTCCAATTACAAGAATATCTTTGTTGAGTAGCTCTGAAGAATCTTCAACTTCTAATACAGTAATAGCTGCCCTATCAATTGTTGCAAAGGATAGATTTTCACCATTAGTCTTATTAATCCCACTGTTTTCATTGTGTCAAATTCTCTACCAGCTGGTATTGTAAATCCACAGCTTGAGCCATGTAGTCAACATATGTCTTCTTTTTTCTCACAGTAATATTCTTCAATCCTTCCACATTCAATTTTCATTTCTTCCTTTTCACCTGCCCCTTGGCTCTTTTTTCTACTTTCTTTTTTGGAAAAATTATGCCTTTTTCTGTAGACTGAAGGGTTTCTGATAGAAAATTATCATCATTCCCTGTTACCTGTGTGTTACATAAAGCAGTCTCCTTTTTAGTACGTACTCTATTTACTTGACAGTTTCTTTTTCTTCCTTATTTGTTGTGAACTTCCTTCTTTCTTTTTTGTTTCCTTCTAAACAATTCAGATCCTCAAATTGCTGAATTCCAAAGTTGTCAGAAGCATCGTTTTGTTTCATAGGGGATGAATGATCTTTACAGACAAAAGATGCATAACTTCCTAAATGTGTTCTATTTGTTCTTTGCCTAACATTATTTATCTCACCAGTCCAGTCATTAATATATGTACAGTTCACCAAGCTGTACCAATTGCATAGGTGCAATCATCAGTAAGTCTAGATTTACTTCTAACAATGGTAAGCAAATCATCCAACTTTTAACACAAGGAACACAAAATCACCACTGTTATCAGCTACCTTTAAATATATAGAGCATTTATTACACTGTACAAGATATTTGTGCATTAGCAAATCATTAATTGCATACTTATTTAAGGAATCCATATTTAGCTTCAAACGAATAAATATTGTAAAAGAAAAGAAAACCTCAGCTTTGGCCGGATAAGATCTAGCTGTATTCAACTGGACATATAAGAGAATGTAAGTACCTTTTATCTGCACATTTTTCAAATAATACGTCATTTAAATTGATTTATTTGTGTTACATTGAATATTAACTGAACTGGAAGTTTTGACTCTGTTTTGTCAGTTCGCCACCCACCCTTCCTGTTTTTGTTTTGGTGTTAATCTTGATGGCTTTGAAACTGCCCGCCCCTCTTGTAAATTTGTGTTTGGATACTCCTTCTGGGCCCATCTCATTTGCTCACTCAACTGAGTGCAGTGAGATCATATTCTGATTTCAGGCACTCCTACTGTATACAAAGAGAGCATCTGGTAAAGAAAAAAAAATGTTTAAGCTCGTTTCCTGCCTTTCCTGTAAGTGGTTTAGACTGTTTGTAGGCTTCTGAGCCCCATGCCTTTCTGTTTTGGAGGGAAGCCTTCTAGCTTAATTTTGTTTCTTAGAACTAGCCAGTTTTCTAGTTTCAGCACTCAAATATGTTTCTTTGAACTCAGCACTTGTTCAGAACACGTTGTAAGCACTAAATAAGCTGCAAATTACTACAGCACTCAATTTTCCTCACTTGTCTAGAGGAAAGCAGTTTTTAGTACTTAATAAATAAGCACCTATCCAGGCATGTCTAAGGGTCAGCTCCCGGTGATTTCTCCTGTCTACCTGATGAATCTGGGCATCTTGGGGAAATGCACCAATTGTCTCATGTATACAGACAACTCTCTCCTCCTACCACCCAACACTACAACTTGTGAGAGATGCACTTATACTGCCAAACTGGAAGCACAGCTCACTTCACCCAAGACTGGACTAGGCAGTCAAGAGGAGAAGGTAAACACTTGCACCACACCACACATCACATAGTCCCTCAAAACCTACACCAACCAAAACACACACTTAGAAACACAAAACACACACCTACATTTGCGGAGGCTCTCAATAAAAACTTGCCCAAGCATCAGGGACCTCCAAAGCAGAAACACAAGCAAACTCCACCCCCCAACGCAACCCAAATGACACATAGCCCACAAACTCAGTGTGCCACTGAACCACAGCCCATAAGGCATAACAACGTACCCAACACTCTAGTCATAGGTGACTCTATAGTCAGGCACAATGATATTCCACTCACCAGGCTAAACAAGGAGAAAGTTAGTCAGCTGCCTGTCAGGTGCCAGGATCCGCCACATATCGCACGCACTCAGGTCACTCCACAAGTACAGATATGACACTGTCATTGCCCATGTTGGTGTGAATGACCTGAGACGTACCTCCCTGGACTACATGAAAAGAGACATGGAGGATCTGTCTGATCTTGTAGCCCAGGCAGGTATAACCCTGGCCCTGAGTAGCATCCTGCCATCACCCAGAATGATGTCACAGTAGGACGACAAAATGATTGACTTCAACAATTGGCTAAGCTTCTTGTGTCATTCTAAGGGGATCCAGTATTTGTCTGCCTGAGACGACATGATCGACAGACCACGATGCTTTGCCAGAGATGGCTTGCATCTGTCAAACTTGGGATTCCGAATACTGGCTAAGGCTCTTGCCACCCCTATAGTGCCTTTTTTAGGCAAGGTTCAAATGACAAATTCACCACCGTAACAGGTACATGCAAGCAAAATCTGAGGGTAATGCTACTCAATGCTAGAAGTCTAAACCTCAAAATGCACTCACTCGTGGCACTCCTTAAAATGGAGAACATCGAAATCTGTGCAGTGACAGAGACCTGGTTCAAAGCTCCAGAGAGCATCCCTGCATTACCAGGCTATAATTCATACCACACCTTTCGGCCAGCTAACCCGGAACGAAGCACTAAAGGTGGAGGCGTGTCCATATACATTAAGGATATCCACACCTCTATGCTAGTTGCGCGGCATAATGCATCAGAGATTATCCAAGTGCAACTAACTCTGGGCAAGACTGCAATCCAAATTGTAGCTTGCTACAGACCCCCCACCATGCTCCAGGATTCCCACTCCTCATTTCTTGACGAACTGGAAAGTATTAGGGTACAACCTAACACCCTAATAATGGGCGATTTCAACTACCCCACCATTAACTGGGAAAATTACTCATGTACCAACTCTTTTGCTCAACATTTTCTGGAATTCATAAATTCCAACGCCTTGGATCAGCTTATTCACACCCCCACCAGGGGCAGCAATATCCTAGACCTGGTCATTACCAACATGGGCAACCGGTGTTCCACACCAGAGGTCAATTCCTCGTTGGTCAGATCCGACCACAAGCTAATTACCCTAGACATCCACATCCCGCCCCCACCCCAATTAGGGAAACCACCATAAAAAACTTCTCCAAAGCCAACTTCACACTTCTTAAGACAGAAGTGGCAAACTTCTTGACACCCATGCAGACGGACAATATAGGTACGACTGCTAAATCCTACACAAATGCACTTTATAAGCACTTACACGAGTGTATGGATCATGCTATCCCTAACAGAACCAAGATGCTATCCTCCAAAAAAAAGTAAGCCAATGTGGTGGTCCTCTGCCATAAACAAACTCTACAACAGAAGAAAGAAACTGGTGCAAAAAAAGAGAGTATAATCCCATGATTGGAGGAACTCCCTCATCATCCTCAGTAAGAAGCTGAGATCCTTCATAAAATCCTCCAAAGCTAGTTACGAAAACAAAATTGCCACCGACACTAAAGACAACCACAAAGCATTCTATAGCTATGTCAAGAATCTCAATGGCAACACTCAGATCTGCTCAGAGTTACAACACAATGGCACTAAATATACAGAACCAACTGATACTGCCAAAATCCTGGCAGACAGATTCAGTGCTAACTTTACCCCCCTCTCACCCACTAGAGGGCCCATCTCTATACCAGAAGAATGCAAAGTTCCTGTAATCACGGCTGCACAGGTAAAAAAAACACTCTCCAAAGCCAAGAACACAGCATCCATGGGACCCGACAATATCCCAGGCTAAGTTCTACACGAACTACAGAATGAACTGGCACCCTACCCAAGTACCATGTTCAATCATAGCCTCACCTCAGGCTTTGTGCCCACTGAATGGCGCACTGCGAGAGTTATCCCACTCCACAAAGGGGGAGCCATGACGGACCCTGGGAACTACCGCCCCATTAGCCTGACGAGCCTGGTCTGCAAGGCCATGGAACACATCATTATGGAACTCAAACAAAGACATTGGTAATTTCCAAACTCCGGACCCTACCCAGTTCAGAATTGTAAAAGGCAGATCATGTCTCCTAAACCTGATTGACTTCTTTGAAGCAGTCACCAAAGCCATAGATGAGGGTAAGGTGGTTCACACAGTTTATCTGGATCTCGCCAAGGCTTTTGACACCATCCCCCACTCTGGAATTATAGACAAGCACACTAAACTAGGTATAAATCCCTATGTCACAAGATGGGTTGCCAACTGGCTCACGGACAGAACCCACACTGTGAAAGTAGCAGACTCCAAATCCGACTTCAGACCAGTGACAAGTGGAGTACCGCAGGGTCCAGACCTGGGTCTTCTCCTGTTTGGTATCTACTTCTCTGAGGTACAGGCTAACAAAGTTTGCAGATGACTGCAAACTAGGAGCCATTATCGAAACTCCCAATGATGTGGACATACTACAAAAGGGCCTCACTGAGACAGATGCCTGGTGTAAAAGCCATGGCCTGAAGCTCAATGCGAAAAAGTGAATCGTCATCCCTCTTTGGTAAAAACTCTGTACCCATGAACTACCACATAAGCTGGTAGTCTACTTAATGCCGAAAATGTGATGAGAGCTTTGGACAGTAGTCTCTCCTTTGATAATCACATCGCCACAGTGGTCAGGAAATCCTTCTACGTGGCTCACCTCATCACAAAAGGTTTCTCATCTAGAAAGAAAGAGGTCATTGTTCCCCTCTACTCATCACTCGTTAGACCCATTATAGAGTACAATGCCCCTTTTGGTATGTACCTCACAAGACATCTACAACAACTGGAAAGGCCAAAGAAATACCTCACAAAGAGGATTACTGGCCTCAAACAGATGCCCTACGCAGACCGTCTCAAAAAACTCCAGCTTTACTCCGTCGCATATTGCCTACTCAGAGGCGATCTCTGCTTAACATACAAAGCTATGTCAAGCCCAGAGCTGTTGGACATGCTCCACTTAAAGAAATCCCAATCCCTCCGAGCTACACGCACTAGGGACTTAAACCTTGTCATCACAATAAACAGAACATGCTGGAGGGATAGATTCCCGTCCCAGAGACTTCCCATACTCTGGAACAGACTACCTATGTCAAACAGAGCTCCTCATTAGCACTCCAAGAAAAATCTTGATGATTGGATGGGAGATAGGAAATTCACCCTGGGGATCACTTCTGTGGATCTGCTCGACAGGGGCACAGGAAAATAATTTTCTTGGGTGGCGAAAGCCAGGGTACATTTTTGGCTAGGCTTATATAGGCCCTAGGGCCAATAGCCTTGTACCTACCTATGAACCTAAAATTAGTAGCCATAGAATTCGAACAGAAATTAAATCAACTTCTCTGACAAAAATCACGCAAGCAATATACAACTAAATACTAAAGTAAGTACTGTAAAGTTGCTCTGACCATACAAGTTCTGCAAGCCAGACAAAAGCTGCGATCCATTTCTGTTGCATGCTATCACTTGCACTTCTGTTCAACAGTAAAGATCAATAAATCACAACTCAAGGTAGGATTGTTTAGATATGCTCTGGACTTTCCTCTCTGCAGTCTGTGTGAATTTACAGCTGTCTAGGCCCCTTGGGACGGCTAGAGCTTGACTGTCTAAAACCTATTCCTTTCTAATAACCAACAGTATTTAAAGGTAAAACAACAAAATATGTGTCAAAGTAAATCTTAACAAGCTATCCCTTCCTACCTACAGTGAAAAACAGCAATAAGAAATACAATTTAAACTCAAATAAAACCTCTATTACCAGTTAACTCCACAGTAAATCACAAACCAAGGTAGGATTGCTTAGATATGCTCTGGATTTTCCCCTCTCTAGTGTGTGTGTGAATTTATAGCTGCCTAGGCCCCTTGGGGTAGCTACAGCTTGTCTGTCTAATACCTAACCCTTTCTAACAACCAACAGTGAAATTAAAGGTAAAACAACAAAATATGAATCAAAGCTAAGATTGCTTAGATATAGAAATTGACAACTAATAGTTAAGATAGCAGGAGATGAGATAAAACGTTGACATACATTCAACAGGGAAGTAGCTAGGAACAGATGATATTCCTTTGGAAGTTAGGTGGTAAGAAAGTGAAATCCTGGAAGAAAGCTGTAAATATTCATCTGATACAGCATCTCATATCAATTTTAAACCATGGTTATACAGTGTTTGTGTCTATACTAGCTAAAAGTATGGTAATGGTGTTGCTGAAATTGACAGATATAGATCACTGTAGTTTTGTGGAGGAAGGCAAACATCTGTCAAAATTAAGAGAAGAATGACAATCCAGAGGGAAGCAGAATGTTAGAAAATAACGCTGTCGGTGGTAAGCTATACCTACACACAAATTAGTTCAGCAATACTCACATTTATGGGGACATGAAATGGACAAAGTATTTAGGAGTATGGATAAGACTTTTATGATAGCTAAAGATATGTGAAAAGAGACTAAACAAAAGATGATACAAAAACTAAGAACCTGGAAGCTCTTTACAGATATGGATAGTATGATACAATCAGTAAAAATGTTTTTAATCCATTTAGTTTTATATACAGGTCAGGCATATTTTTGTCAGCCAGAGAGTACAAGCTGTGGAAGATAATTAATAAAGAGTTGAAGGAGTTTATATGAGAGGGAAGAGGGCAAAAGTTAAGTGGATAAGCGGATTCTCTCAATAGAACAAGATGGTTTAAAATTATCTGATTTGAAGGAATATTTTATAACTACACATTTAAGGCTCACATACATAAAAGCAGGAGGTTATAATTCAAAGAGTAAAAGTATGATTATGATGCGGGGGAGTGTTTCAAGAAATAAGGAGAAAGTGGGATTTTGAATGCAGATCCATGAGGAGACCACGACCATACAGGACATTATATTCTTAAAGTTGCAGAAAGTATTTTGAGAAGTTAGCCAACATGGAAATTGAGAAATTAAAATTTGCCAATAACGGTACAGAAAATAGGCAAGAGGGGCCTGGAATTTACAAATGAAAACTGGCAAAGGAACTAAGGTATTTGGAGCAAATAACTAGAGAGGGAAAGGTAACAGGGTGGGATGAGGCCAAGAAGAAGTATGGACTGCAGGCTACAGACTGACTTCCCTTACCAGGAATTGCTATCAGAGGAGAGAGAGAGATAAAAGGATAGGGTGGTATTAAGTAAAAGACTAGCTCTGGTAGAGTTTGTAGTGGAATCTAAAATAGATGCAGCTGTGAAAAAGAGGATAATTAGTAGGGCATATCAAATATTTCAAGATAACTACAGGAATCAATCAGAGGAGGTTAGAAAGACCGGGGAGAGAGAGTAATTTACAAGGGAACTATGGGAGAACATGTGCATGGCTCCCAAGTATGCAACAAAGTCCCAGAAGGTTTAGGCTTTTTGCTTAACCAGAAGTGTTTGCATAGTTATTTGTAAACCCCAAGCAGACTTTTCCCTTCAGGTAGACAGTAAATGTTGGACATGTGATGGGGAAGTAAGAGATAACTGGGAAATTTTGAGGGGAGTCTAGTGAGCTAGCAGATTTAAAAAATTCCCTATACAATACTCTTCTCAGAAATATTGGGGAAGCAAATCAGAGTTATCGAAGAAAATTATTCTTTTGAGCTGGGATACAGGATCTAAACTTCCTAGACATAATAAGGCTTTATAAAGTTATTCTATTTGCTGTCAAAAAAGCAATTACTAGAAAATGGAAATCAAAACATGAACCAACTGTATTTGAAGTTTTCAATATTATGAAAAATGATTCACTAACCAGAAATGGGATCTTTAGAAAAACAAATGAGCAATTACACAGACAATCTGCATTTCTGAGAAGAATACATGCAAACTAACTTTCAGGAGGAGGAGTGAGGTTTAATGGAAGGCAAGATTTTTTGCAATTTATGTAATGTTGGATTAAATGAGAGCTGTTAAAGAAGGAAAACAAGTAATGAATAATGTATGTAAATGAAAAATGTTTTCTTTTATATAAAAAAAGTGTTGATCTGTTTAAGCTGGGTAATGCAAAGATTAAATGAAAAAATCCTAGACTATAATATATATACTGGAGTTTAACATCAACATGTCTTCTTTTCTCTCTTTGGAATGTGAATGGGATATTGAATCCTGTTAAAAGAACATGGATGTTTATACTAAAAAAAAGATTCAAATCACCCTTCCCCTTTACTGTTGTTGCAGAAAACTCACATGACTAAACATATAAACATTTTAAAAATGTGGTTGTCACCAGGGTACGTTTTTCTCTTATTATCACAGATAATTAAGGAGAAGGGAAGTCTGAATGATGAGATCAAACTTGAATCAGATCAAAGCTAGAATCAGAGCTGCTACATCTAACTGGCAGTGTACGTTAAGGATAGTTCATGACAGAAGCCCAAAGAAAGTGAAACGTAAGATGTATAAAACAGTGGTTTGATCAGTAATACTGTATGGTACAGAAACTTTGGCAATGAATGCAGAACAGTTGAGGAAACTAGATGTGATGGATATTAAGTGTCAAGAGTGAGAGAGATAGTAGGATGCATACTGTGGGATAGATGAAGTGAGGGCACCAGAGCAGAAGTTCAAGTAGCTATGACTGCACAGAAATTCGAAGAGAACAGATTATGGTGGTTTGGGTACAAGTGCAGGAAAGCAGAAGACAATGTGGTTAAAATTTGGGATAGACAGGAAGAAGGCAAGAGAGAAACAAGGACATCCAGCAAGAGGTGGATGGACTGTATGAAAGAAGACCTGCGACAGTCAGGCATGACTGTCGAGAAAGGTAGGAAAGTAGCGATGAATCGAGTGAGGGGGGTGGCATCAGTTAATGCAACAACCTGACCCAATGTAGAAAATAGGAAAGAAGGAGATTGATAATGATTTTTACCTGTCCTCCAAATATACAAATTAAAAATTCATAGTGTGTCCTCTTCTGGATTTTAAATGTCACCATTTTTTCTCCAGTCTGCTGGTAGACTCTAATTTCTCTATTCTTCGTACAGAGCTAATTTCATAACTTTAGTCAGTTCCTCTCACTATTCACACTGTGATCCTAGTTGCTTGCATTAATCCTAGTTACTATTTGACAGAATGTAGCTAACCTTTCCTTTTTTTATTGATTTGGCCTCTAATTCTTGCATTTCCATTTATATTTTTTATTACATTAGCTATTTAGACTGGTGGTTGACTTCCATCTACTGGTGATTGCTTTTTTAGCTGCCAACATCAGTATGCTCGATAAAGCTTTACTAAATCTGGGCTCTGTAAAGTCTGCAGTCCAACTAAGGTATTACATCCCTGATTAAATTAAAATGTTCCCCAGACAACTGCTCCATTAAGCTCTGCAATATTTTGTTAAAATCCAGAATATGTTCCCAACTCCCCAATTCCTGTCCCTTATACCTCCTGCATTTATTAACTTGAAGAAACATCCTGTGCAATCCGAAGTATAGAAATACTTATGCAAACAACTTCTTGCAAATATTTTGAACCTCTTGAATTTTTCTGCACATTTAGGAACTTCTCAGCCTTCCTGCCACTGCACCTTAGTTAAAAACGAAAAATAAACAGAAAACTGGTAAAAATAATAATAAAGCGAAACGCAGCTGAAAACCACGGAATAATTTTATTTGATAACAATACTGAGCGCTTTCACCCACCACAATGCAGGTTTCATCAGAGTAGTTTCATAATGGAGCAGCTTGTCTTGCATACTTGTCTTTAACCTATGAAATCCATCCATCAATAAATTAATCTTTCTATAAATTAATTAAGAAAGAAAGAAATTAATTGCAAGCAATTTCATTGCTAATGCATAAGAGACAGAGGTAAATACTAAATATACTATATACAATATGCAATACAACATCATTAATTCAACTTAAAGACATATACAACATATACATTGAATTAATACTTGTATACTATTCTTGTACAATCTAACAAATAATCTAAACTAGTTAAAAATACACCTAAATAGTAACAGATATACTCCTATATTAATAATAAAATCAATTAATATCAATTTAAATAGTTAACAATAAATTAATCTAAAAATAATTTTTATTAATGTTAATTAATTTTATAATAACTATACAAGATTAAATATACCTATTTAATATGTTTATCTAATAGTAAAATGTTATATATTGTATGAATTTAATTTTAATTGACTAACTATAGATATATGTTCATTGATCCCTGGTTTACTACATGCATTCAATCTTAACTGCCATAAACATTCCTTTAACTCAAGCAGGGCATTGACATCCCCTTCTTTCGTGATACTCTGAGGTATCCTGTCAATAACGAAAAAGAGGAATCTCTTAAAACCAGGGCATGTTGTACTGTGTACAAATAATGAATTTGTTAGTTTTTTATTTTTAATGTCCCTATTGTGTTCAGCTATTCTTTCTTTGAGCTTCCTAATTGTCTTTCCAATGTAAAATGCTTGACATGACAAGCATGTAGCTAAATAAATAACTAATTTTGTATTACAGTTTACATGCCCTGGACACCTAATAGTACGATTATAACCCTTTATTGTAACATAAGGCCCATCTCTAATAAATCTACAAGATCTACAAAAACCACATTTTTTCATTTGTGAGTCTCTAAATGTGGTCTCACTTTCAAAATTATCTTTAAGATTTTTACCCCTACTAAAAACTATTGTGGGGACTGGACCTATTTCTTGTAGGATCTCACTTTGGTTAGTAAATACTTTTTCCCAAACTTCTCTAATAGTGTCTTTTACTAAAAGCGTAGTACTACTAAATGGTAATATCATAGCAGTTGATTTCAGATTATTGATGTCATGTTTTTTACTTTTGTTTATTGAACCATATTTTATTATGGGTTGATAATCCATTTTCCTTTTATTCACCACCTCATTCCTAATATTCAACATTAAATTATTAGGGTAACCTCTCTCCGCCAACATATCAATTAAATTATTAATTTCACACTCAAAGGTACTATTCCTCACTAATCATCCTTGAAAGTCTTACCATCTGCCCTTTTACCAAACTACGTTTCTGAAAGGCTGGATGGCAACTTTTGTAGTGCAGATATGAGTTTGAAAATGTTTTTTTCCTGTAAATGTTCGACTATTTCGTTACCCTTTTTATACAATTTAATATCAAGATATTCGCTACATTCTTTATTAATGTTATATGTAAACTTCAGGAACGAGGTGGTGTTGTGAAGATATTCAACAAATTCATTTATTTCATCCAGACTACCCTTCCAAAACAGTAAAATATCGTCCAGGAATCTTAAATATATATCAATTTTGGGCCAAAATTTAGTTGCAAAAACATACTTCTTTTCCCACATAGCAAGGACTAAATTAGCATAAATTATGCAAACAACTTCTTGCAAATATTTTGAACCTCTTGAATTTTTCTGCACATTTAGGAACTTCTCAGCCTTCCTGCCACTGCACCTTAGTTATTGATTTTTTTTTCTCTTGGTCCATCCACAGGTTTTTTTGACTGGCATTTGAACTTATTATGTAATATTTTATAAACTCTGCTTACTATTCTCCAGTTACTGGCTTCTCCTTTTCTAGAATCTTTAAGGAATTTTACTAGCGTTGGCATTTCATTTTCTAACCCTTTCTCTTTTTACACAGATTCAGGCTTACAGTGGCAAATTCACTGTGTGTACAGAGAAGCTTGGTGCACCATGCTCCCAGCTTAAAAAGGAATTAGAATGAGTGTGTGACCTGTCTGACCTGGATCTTGCACAGAATAAAAAATTAGGGGGAGGCCTAGCACCAGTGGCTGAAACGGTTACTATGATGGTCTACAGTGCATCTCACTGAACTTCTTACAATGCTGCTGCAAGAAGAAAATTTAATGGATACCCACAAAAAAATCCTTGCTCAAGGAAATGCCTGCTACTCTCTGTAGAAGTGCCACTGTGTCTAGGTGGTGTCACCCAAAACGTAACTGAGGAAAAGAGTGGCTACAGCAAAGTGCAGGATTTCCTCCTCTTTTGCACACCTGCAAAAATTACGGCTACATAAATATAATGTACACCAGGCACAACACTAATCACCTCTGATGAAAGATTAATAAAGACATTGTCCATTGGCTACTGTATATTTGCTATGGATGTGTCCATCAGACATCCTGCTGCAGGTGTCTGCCTGATGCCCTTAGGGTCCTGGTGGCCATATGACATTGTTCCCCTCCTGCAGTGCATTATTCTTGCTCTGGGCATGGTGCTATGGGCTTCTCCACACCCACAGTTAGTTGCCTCAGCTATGTTCTCTTGTTGCTGCAAAACTGCAGCTCATACATGTGTCCCCAGCCACTTGTCCACACAGAGAAACATCTTGCAACCTAAAAGTCCTGAAACCCTTTTTATGCAGTTTATCTTGGCTTTTTAGCTTCTGATATAAAAATCAGTTGTAGGTTAAATAGCCCTCCACCATACCTCTCAACTGTCCAGAAACTTGTCTCATATTTTTGGTCTGTTCTTCATAAAATGTGGGGTTTTCTGGAAAATCACTGAGGACTGAAATCACTAAATAATGACACACACTTGGGTGTTATACCTCATATCCTTCAGAAAATGTAAGCCATTACCAATCCTGTTATTCTAGCAACTTTCTGAGTTTGAAAGTGCAGTATTTTAAATGTGTCCCTATAGTCAGGCATTTGTCTCCCTATTACTGTAGGCTTTGTCCAGATTTATTACACCAAAAGATTAAGAGGTATGCCCCCCACAACTTCTTCCTATTCAGTCTGAACGCATCCCTAACTTATCTGCTTCCAATATCTAGGCTCTTTATGAGCAAACTGTCAAACAACCTTCGATACTTTTAGTAAAAATAAAAAAACTGCTGTTAAAGATGCAATTTGTCTCAATAGTTTCTAAAAGTCTAGATGAGTTAAAGGCATTTGTTGGATGGACTGGAATTATCATTCACAACACTAGAACTCATGTGGTTTCCCTCTAGGTTTATAACCCTGACAAAATCACAGTTTTTTTTTTTTTTTTTTTTGCATTTAAGTCAGTATATAAAGACAAGACTTTCTTCTCAGATTACTATCACTACTGGGTAAAGAAAGGATGCTCCTCCTTTCCTCCTTTATTTGCTTTGGATCTAACTCCTTAGTATTCAATACAAGATCTCTCTGTAAGCAGATCTCAGTCTATCTACTGTAGATAAGGACCAGCCACCATTTTTCAGGAATTACAGAAGTCTGACAGATAAGCAGGATACAATTAGCATCTCCAAAATGAAAGCAATCAGAATAAACTAGCAGACAGTTTAAAGATAACCAGGGATATCCCTTTCTTACTGAATCAAAATGGATGACATATTTGAGAATAAAACTAATTTTCGTGTAGCTTTACATGAAATAACTTACAGAAACATTTATGCAGTGAAAGCGAATTTGCTAAGATTTCATACAAAGTATTCTGGCTCAGACCTGTTTTTCTTGTCGTTAGTGTTTTATACAGAGGGCAGGGTTCGCCTGTCTATGGGTCTCTGTAGAAAAGAGAGAGAGAGCAGTTTTCATTTAGGTCAATCAAAAATTTAGGGTGGCTTGGAAGATATTGACTCCCTTCAGTTGTAGTTGGATTAGGTCCTCCTGATCTCAAAGTTTATAAAGCATCACCTGCTCTTGGAATGTTGCACAGCCTACTGGTGACGGACTATAACATTACATGGAAGTCCATTATATTAGCTCAAATAAGTGAGTTGGAACTGAAAAAAGAAATTAGAACAACTTAAATTCCTACTGGAACACATTTATTGAACATAGTGAGCAGAGTCTTTAAAGAAGCAAGTACTCTCAGATGACTGGAGGAGTTATTGAAATCAGAACTTTACAAGTTTTGGGGAGTACGACCTTACAACACATGTAGTTCTCTTGGGAAAAGTCACTAAAACTGAACTTGGGAACAAATGATTAAAGGGGAATAATAATAATAAGGGAAAGATTTATAAATAAGTTTTGTGCTGATGACAATCAAGGGGGGGGGGGTTACTGTGACACCCGTGCACTGGCCCAGCAATCAAGGAGCCTCAATCCTCACCAATAACACCAGCGAGGGGCGTCCATATAGGGAAAGGATAACAAATACACACACAATAAAGTACAATTCCCCTTAAGAGCACACAGAGATTACAGTCAGTCCGGGATTGGTCTCTCCGTTTTCCTCCAGGTCTCCAATAAGACTCCCCACTGGCATAGCTATAGGGTCCAGATCTCAGCCTAGTGGGCAAGCTAAAACTCCAGTACTCTCTCTGTCCAACCAGTGCTTCGTGTCCCTGCACAAGTAGCTGACACACACACTTTGAGATAACAGTATATACAACCACACAGACACTCCTGGGGAAGGGTGGCATAGGTTCTCCAGCTGGACCCCTTTTCTGCCCAGTCTAAAAGGTAGTACCAGCTGCCACCACCCACTAATATCAGCTATTCAAAGGCCCTTCTGAAAGGATGTCCAATTATTACTGTGCAATATTATTATCCAAATGGTAAGTGTGACTGAACAGTCAAGGCTTATTAGAGTGACTTGGTACAGTATATCACTACACACATGCAATGATCCCTGGTGGTTTAGTGGTTAGGATTTGGCGCTCTCACTGCCACAGCCCAGATTCAATTCCCAGTCAGGGAACTTCAATGGATTTTTGACATAACTTGTGGTGACATGTGTAGAGTGCTAGATTGCAGTGTAGATGGTCTGGGGTTCTAAACCAGCTAATGCAAACTTTATGTTGGTAGGGTGGGCCTAATGGTTAAGGTGTATGCCTTACAAACTCAAAGTGCAGGGTTTGAGTCTCACAAGGGATAATTGGCTAGGCTTAAAATAGCTTGCAAGGGCAGTTAGCCTAGTACTAACCTATGAACCTATAGAGCTTAAATTAATTCTACATAAAACAGCCACAGTTGAAAGGTTTAAAAATATTTAATAATAAATAAAAACACAAGACAATACTTCTTACTACACAGTGCTAGTCAAGAATTCAGAGATCACAGAGAAATACTTAAAATAATACAGTAGAAAAAGTTCTGTTATCACAGAAAAACAAACTAGTCTAATCTTCCTATTTTTTAGGTATATCCAAGAGAAAAAGTACAGTTTTGTACCTACCATAAATGTAGATGTTCGAAGATCCACATTGCTGCAGTCCTTACTTATGGGTAGTCCGCTGTCCTCGGTCGGCCCGAATACCAAAGTATTAGGCTGACGTCGGTCATGGGCGCTTAGATCTGACATCAGAGTGTCAGGGTATAAAGGCGCATGACCGACGTCATATCCTCAGTCTTTTCTTGCCCCAGATGTCAGAAGGCCAAACCAGAAAGGCCACAGCCAAAAACAGAATACCTCCCAAAAACATGCCCAACAACAACCATCACCTAAAGCATAACACCAAGTCTAACTACAGTGGGGAAGGAGGGAGGGTAAATTGGACTGCAGCAATGTGGATCTTCGAACATCTACATTTATGGTAGGTACAAAACTGTACTATGTTCTTCATCTCACATTGCTGCAGTCCTTACTTATGGGTAGAATCCCAAAGCAACGGGAAAGGGAGGATGGTAAAAATCATAAAGCATTAGGGGCCGCTAAAATGCACTGTAAAATTGCAGTGGCAAATCCAGCCCTAGACTTAGAATAAAGAGGAAGGTGGTAATGTTTAGAAAAGGTATGCACTGAACTCCAAGTAGCTGCCTCCAAAATGTCTTTTGTAGCTACCCCCTTAGAAAGGCCGTAGAAGTAGCAGTAGCCCTAGTGGAATGAGGCCTGATTCCAGCAGGAATCTCCTTACCATGATGGGAATAACAGAAAGAAATACAAAACCCAATCCATTTAGAAATAGTTTGTTTTGAAACAGGTTTACCCTGTAACCCAAAGCAAAAGAAACAAACAATTGCTGAGACTGTCTGAACTCCTTGGTTCTGCTCAAATAATAACGCAACTGCCTGTGAATATCCAAAGTATGCAAAATTTTCTCCCTTTATTTTGGGGTTTGCATAAAAAGTAGGCAAATGAATAGTTTGATTTAAGGCCACACTAGAAACCACCTTAGGCATAAAGGAAGGATTAGTACGCAAAGATACCCTATCCTTATGAAAAATCAGGAAAGGCTCCACTGCCATGAGGGCCTGTAATTCAGAAACCCTTCTTGCAGAGGTAATGGCCAACAAAAAGCAGTTTTCCATGACAAATACTTTAACTCGGCAGTAGCTGCAGGCTCAAAAGGTTGTAGAGTAAGTTTTTCCAACACAAAATTGAGATCCCAAGCAAGAGTAGGAGCTCTACGTGGGGGTCTTATATTCTTTGCCCCTCTAAGAAATTGCTTAAACCAAGGATGAGAGAATAAAGGAGGGTCACAATCATAGTGAGCAGAAATGGCTGCAGCATGGACCTTTATTGAGGAGAAAGACAAACCCTTGTCCAATAACTCAGTAAGATATTGAAGAGCAACACTTAAATCAGGTTTGGAGACATCAAAGTCCTTTCCTTTGCTCCAAATAAAAATCTCCTCCATTTATCAGCGTAAACTTTCCTGGTACTAGGCCTCCTGGCCTCCAAAATAACATTCAAAACTTGTTGTGGAAGCTGAGACCCTCCAGAGTCTAAAACAGAATATGCCAGGCTGTTAGATGTAGAGACTGAATCTTGACATTGAGGAAGTGACTGTCCTCTTGTGACAAAAGGTGTGGAATCAAAGGCAGAGGCCACGGAGGTTCTCGTACTAAGCTCCTCAGTAGTGGGTACCAGTGTTGTCGAGGCCAATCCGGTGCTATCAAAATCATGGTTGGCTTGTCTTGTCTGGCCTTCAAGAGTACCTTGGGAAGAAGAGGCAGAGGTGGAAAGGCATATACATGCAGATTGTTCCAACTGAATGATAGAGCGTCCACCTTCCAAGCTGTGTGATGGAACCATCTTGTGCAAAACTTTGGCAACTGGTAATTTAGTGGAGAAGCGAACAGATCTATGTCTGGAGTTCCCCATAACACTGTCAACTGTTGAAATACATGAGGATCCAATTTCCACTCGTGAGGATCCACTATTTGTCTGCTCAATACATCTGCTAAGGAGTTCTGTGCTCCTGGTAGAAACCTTGCCTGAAGATTGAGGTGTAGATTGAGAGCAGTTTCCCACAGAATCATCGCTTGCCTGCAAAGAGGGTAAGAATGGGTTCCCCTGCTTGTTGATGTACCACATGACAGTAGTGTTGTCTGTTTGAATCAACACCTGCCCTGGGTGAAGTAAATCTTTGAAAGCCATCAATGCAAACTGGACTGCTAACATTTCCTTCAAGTTGATATGCAAATGTTGGAGTTTGACAGGCCACGTGTTTTGCACCCATTTTCCATTGAGGTGTGTTCCCCAAGCCTTGTCCGAGGCATCTGTCGTTAGAATCTGACTCGCCTCTGGCCGGGTCACAGAGAGTCCCTTGTTTAGGTGACATTCCTGAGCCCACCACAAAAACTCCTGAATGCAAGGTATTATCTGAATGACAGTGTCTAGATCTTGGCAGTGCTGTGTCCATACATTTTTGAGATACCATTGAAGCTTCCTCATATGCAATTTGGCATTGGGAAGCACCAGAATACAAGATGCCATGAACCCCAAGGCTTGAAGGACTGTCCTTGCAGTCAGCCTGGACCGTAGAGACATTTGATGGAAATAAAGAGAAAGGCTTCTTTGTTTGTCCGGGGTCAAAAGGCCATCTGGGAAGCTGTATTCAGTCTCACACCCAGAAAGCACATGTCCTGAGAGGGTACTAGACTGGACTTTGTTTCGTTCACAGAATACCCTAGGCATCTTAACACTGCCATCACATACTGTAGATGATGAAGAAGTTCGTCCTTTTCTTGTGCAATAATCAGGCAATCGTCCAAATAAGGATAAATCTGTATTCCTCTTAGTCTGAAAAATGCTATCACTGGAGCCAGAACCTTTGTGAACACTCTGGGCGCAGTAGATAAGCCAAAGGGCAATGCAGAGAACTGATAATGTAAATTTCCAGCCCGAAAACGCAGGTACCTCCTGCAACTGGGCCTGATAGGAACATGAAGGTAAGCCTCTTTGAGGTCCAGAGTAACCATCCAGTATCTTTTCCCAACAGAGGTAAAAGTTGTTGTAAAGTCAGCATCTTGAACTTTGGAATGTCCAGGTAAGTGTTGAGGATAGATAAATCCAAAATTGGTCTCCACGTGTTCCCTTTCTTTGGAACTAGAAACAGGCGAGAATAAAATCCTAGGCCCACTTCTGACAGAGGAACTGGCTGTATAGCTCCTATTTGAAGAAGTAAAGAAATTTGTCTGCGAGCCTCTATCCTTTGCCGAGGAGGGACGTCTGGCATGCCTTTGAAAGGAGGCATGGTATGGAAATAGAACTTGTAACCTCGGTTTATAATGTCCAATACCCATTTGTCCTGGGTGACTAAGTGCCAATTTTGCTTGAAAAGAGCCAACTTTCCTCCCAAAGGAGCTGCCAGGCAAGAAGAATCTAGCAGCTGAAAATGTAGGTCATTGGGCCTGTTTACGAAAGGACTGGCCCTTGCCCTCACCAGCAGATTGAGCAGGCGAACTCCATTGTCTCGGCCTGAAAGTACTCTGAGCTCTGCCCCTACCACGCCTAGATCTACCCCTAGACTGAGAATCAGAAGAAGGTTACGTCCACCCCTTAGTAGGCCAATTTCTACTAAACTTTGGAGGATGTACCTGCAAAAAATCTTTAACAGTCTGCATAGACTTAGCCTTGTCTTCCATTTTCTTTAAGACTGACTCCACAGGAGGACCAAACAAAACTTCAGACTGTAAAGGTGCATCCAGAATTCTAGACTTAACATGCTCAGACAAATTCTGATCCTTAAGCCAGGCGTGCCTACGAATAACTGAACCAGTGGCAGCCACCCTAGAAGAAGCCTGTAAAGCATCAAAACCACATTGCAAAGAGTGCTTACCCACCTGTTCAGAAACATGCACTAAATCCTGCAATTCTTTACACTCTATGCCCTCTGCCAAAGCATCCACTTTAGACCTTAGCTGAGAAAGGAGGAAATTCTGATACTTCAACATATGAAACTGGCAGTTCAAAGCTCTCATTGCTAAAGTAGAAGAGGTATACACCTTCTTACCCCATCTATCCAAAGCTCTAGCTTCCTTATCCAGAGGAACCGGATTCTTAACAACAGAGGCTCTAACACCCTTAGGCCCCTGACTAATAGTTTCTGGGTCCGCCCTAGGACTCTTATACAGATATTTATGAGCCTCAGGCACCCTGTAATACCTGTCCGGTTTAGCTGGGGCAGGAGGCACAGAATCTGGATTAAGGGAAGCTTCCGAAAAAACATCTGAAACAACATCCAAAACCGGAGGTATAGCTAAGGGTCTATGCTGTGGTAAAACAAGAACTCCCTAAGTCTCTTCCGTGAATCAGAGTAATCCTGTCCCTCCCACTGAAAATGCTCCCTCATGGAATGCAGAGTTTCTGAAAATGAAAAATCCTCTGGAGGAGAAGCAGAAGGAGTGGAATCCTCTGCATCAGAATCAGAATAAGGAGGAAATCTTGAATGTCTTCAGCAGAAGACTCTGAATCATCTGAGGCCTGCTCCAAACTTTCCAACTCTGGCTCCATCCTGGGCCTTTTATCAGGAGGGGGAATAGAACCTCTAATTAAAGTAATCAAATCCTCTGCCATTTTAAGCATGTGCTTTTTAGGCACAGACCCTGAAGAACCAGAAGTGACACCAGAGGAAGGCAAGACAGACCTGCCCTTAGAAGGAGCCTTAGAAACAGTAGCAGAAGGCCTAACCACCTTAGGCATAGAAGGGAGAATAGTAACCTGAGAGGCCCCTTCAGCCTGACCTGCCTCCTGAGAGGCCACATCCTGTAAAATCAAAGTTTCCCCCTGGGACTAAACAGAAACTTCAGCCGGATCCACCTGTTCAGCTGTAGCTTCTAAAGGTCCGGCGTCCGAAACGGACGAATCATCCTGCCTAGGCTTTAAAGATTTGTCTTTGCGCTTCTTAGTAGAAGCAGGCCGGAACATCCGACGGCATATTATAATTACACCTCTTGCCAAAGACTAACCTAGCGCAATCTAACCTCCGTTTTATAGTGCGCTTATTAAACCTAGCACAAAACCGACACCCGACTGCGTGCTCGTCCCAAACAAGGAATACAAAGCGAGTGGTAATCCCTATGCGGTATCGGTTTCCCACAAGAAATACAATTATTCACTTTTTCTGACATCCGGTAAGTAACTGAGGCAAGAAAAAACAAAAATATTCCCCAACGGGGTACTTAGCCCAACTTGGTATCGGTCTGAAACTCGAAACGAAAATTTCAGAATGCACGGCACTTGCAACGCTGCTTCTGCATCGGACCATGCGGCAAAAAAGACTGAGGATATGACGTCGGTCATGCGCCTTTATACCCTGACGCTCTGATGTCAGATCTAAGCGCCCATGACTGACGTCAGCCTAATACTTTGGTATTCGGGCCGACCGAGGACAGCGGACTACCCATAAGTAAGGACTGCAGCAATGTGAGATGAAGAACATCACAATTCTAAATAACTTACATATAGAGCAAAGCAGTGCTGGTGATGTTAGATGTTGTCTCTCTCTCTTTAAATTGACACAGAGTTCCTTCACATGACCTCATTCTTCATACTTCTCTGGTGTTCCCAGGCTAACAGAAACTACATTTACATTCTTTACACCTTGTCAGAAACCAGAGCAATAAAGGACATTTATCCATGCAAATTATAGTCGTTAACTCTGGTCTTAAAACAATAGGCAGGATGCCTCCCTCTAGACCTATCGGCTCCAAATGTTGATATCAAAGACAGTCATAAAATGATTGACTTACCTTTCTTACAGCAGAGTGCACTGTTGTTACACTTTTTGCAGTTCAATATCCAATGCAGTCTTTTCACATTTAAGAGAACAAGCCTGTGGCTTACATTAATATTTACAAATGACAGAATTATCTACAGAATTCTATCTGGCTAGGCTGGCAGCCTTTACCTATCTCCACCCCCCCCCCCCCCTTGGAGAACTCAAGCTAGTTTTTCAACTGACCCTTGAGAAAAGCTGCTTGAGAAGGTTAGGTCTGAGTATACCTTACCCCATTCCTGGTCTTGACAGCCCATCTGCGTTGGCATTGCTAATCCCACTGCAGTGCTGCAGTGACATATTATATGCTTGCAACCCTAGGCTCCATCTTAGCATTTTGCTGGCTGGCTCTGTTTAACCATGTTAGGGGGGGTTGTGATCTGTCACTACATTTCTTCCCTACAAATAAGGCTGAAGTTTCTGCAGTGCCCACACCATGGCTAGACATTCCTTTTCTACAGCTGCATAGCATTCCTCCCTGGGTTGGAGCCTACGACTGAGATAAACCACTGGGTGCTCTTCTCCCTCTGAAGAAATCTGGCCAAGTACAGCCTCCACTCCATGGTTTGAAGCATCCACCTGCACAACAAATTCTTTGCTGTAATATGGACTGGCTAACATAAGGGGTCCTCCTAAAGCTTCTTTAAGCTTCTGGAATGCCTGCTCACATACTGTGGTCCACACTACCTTATCTGGCCTGCTCTTCTTTGTCAGGTCTGTGAGGGGGGCACCTATGGTACTATAACTGGGGACAAATTTTCTGTAGTACCCTGCTGTCCTTAAGAATGTCCTCACCTGCTTTTTAGTAACAGATGCAGGCCATGCATGAATTGCTTTTACTTTGGCAGGTTCTGGACTGATATTACCACTCCCCACTCTATGTCCCAGGTAGGAGACAACTGCGATACCCACCGGAGATTTGCTCGACTTAATGGTCAACTCTGCCCTCTGTAGTCTGCCCAGCAACTCCCTGACATGTTGAAGGTGCTCTTGCCAGGAATGGCTGTAGACGGCAATATCATCTAGGTAAGTAAGGGCAAACCCTCCTGCTTGGATATGATCTACCAGCCTCTGGAAAGTCCCTGTGGCATTTTCCATCCCAAAGGGCATCTTAGTGAACTCATGCAAGCCAAAAGGAGTCACATAGGCTGACTTCTCTCTAGCACTGGGAGTCAAGGGCACCTGCCAGTAACCCTTGGTAAGATCAATGGTTGTAAGATACATAGCCCCACCAGCTCCTCTAGGGCCTCATCTGTCCTAGGCATAGGGTAAGCATCTGACTCTGTGTGACTATTTAATTTCCTGTGGTCCACACAGAACCTGGTGCTGCCATCATTCGTTGGCAACAGCACCATTGGGGAGGCCCAGGGACTGTTGGACTCTTGAATCACCCCTAATTCCAACATTTCCTGTAGCTCCTCCCTCAGAATCTGACTCTGTCAGGCATCCTATAAGAGGCCTGTCTAATAGGCCTTTGGGGTCCTGTATCCACCTGGTGCTGCACCAGGTGGGTGCACCCTGGTTTCTCAGTGAACATGTCCCCAAATTCCTGTAACACTGCTTGATTTCTCGAACCTGGGTAGGAGACAGCTGCTGGGAAATTGCTACCCTTTCCACTGAGGTGTCAGTCCGAGCCTCACTGAGGAGTTCAGTCACCAGATACCCCTCAGACTCCTGCATTCCACTGCAAATGCTCAGCACAAGGGCCTCCCTATCATGGCAAGGTTTCATCATGTTAACATGGTACAATTTGTGCTCTTGCCTAGCAGTTCTACCATGTAGTTAACATCACTTACCTTCCTTACCACGTTGTATGGTCCCTCCCAAGCTGCTTGCAGCTTGTTGCGTCTGACAGGAATGAGAAAGTACAGTTGTGTATCTACCATAAATGTAGATGTTTGAGTGTATTCATTGTTGCAGTCATTACACTTAGGTTATCCTGCTGGCAGGCTACCCGCAGTCGGCCTGAATTCCAAAGTCCCGGTCCAGCATTGGTTGCTGTCGCCTCTTCCCTGACGTCAGTGCGCCAGGGGTAAAAGATGCAGCCAACGCCATTTTCTTCAGTTTTCCTTGCCCTAGATGTCAGGTGCCCCCAAAAGGGAAGGCTAAAAAATTCTGATAATAAAAAAGCATGCACATAACCTTCATCTACAAGCAAATACACCACATAGGTTGTATAGAATAGAGAAGTACAGATAAGTCCCAGCAATGAAAGGAGGATAGTGGGAGGGTAACCTGGACTGCAACAGTGAATACACTCGAACATCTACATTTATGGTAGGTACACAACTACACTATGTTCATCGTGTTTCACTGTTGCAGTCATTACACATGGGTTGAATCCCAAAGCTGAGGTTGGGTGGCTGGGCCTAAATAGAATTAGGAGTGGCTATGAGGCCCTGCAGAACTGCAGTGGCAAAGCCTGCTCTGGATTTAGAGTAAAGAGGTAAGTGGTAGGGCTTCGTAAAAGTGTGCACTGAAGTCCAAGTTGCAGCCTCCAAAATGTCCTTGGTTGGTACTCGTCTGAGGAAGGCTGCTGAAGTGACTGCTGCTCTGGTAGAATGTGGCCTAATGCCCTTAGACACTGATTTGCCACGTTGTGAATAGCAGAAACGAATGCAGTGGCCTATCCATTTTGAAATAGCTTTTCCTTGCGATCCTGTAGCATATGAAACTAAGAGTTGCTCAGTCTTTCTGAAAGCTTTAGTTTTGTCCAAGTAAAAGCGTAACTGTCTGTGTATGTCCAAAGAATGCAGAAGTCTCTCCCCTTTATTTCTGCGGGTTTGGATAAAAAGTAGGCAAACGTATGGTTTGGTTAAGAGCCACACTGGACACTACCTTAGGCATAAATGTTGGGTTTGTCCTTAGAGAAACCCTGTCTGGATGGAAAATAATAAAAGGTTCCACAGCCATTAGTGCCTGTAACTCTGAGACTCTTCCTGCTGACGTTATTGCTAGGAGAAGAGCTGTTTTCCATTATAAGTATTTTATCTCAGCTGTATTGGCTGGCTCAAAAGGAGGCAATGTGAGTTTTTCCAAGACAAAATTGAGGTCCCATGCAGGTATTGGAGCTCCCCTTGGAGGTCTTATGTTTTTGGCCCCTCTGAGATACTGCCTTAGCCGTGGATGAGAAAAAATAGGTGGGTCCGTATTGTAATGAGCTGAAATGGCAAAGGCATGGATCTTAATTGATGAGAAGGATAGGCCTTTGTCCAGCATCTCAGTTAGCTACTGTAAAATCTGAGGAATATTTGGTACAAGTGTGTCAATTCCTTGTGCCTGGTTCCAAGCACAGAATCTCTTCCATTTTTCTGCATAAGATTTTCTGGTGCTGGGCCTCCTGGCCTCCAAAATAACATCCATAACTGCTTTAGAGAGAGGTGTGTTCTGAATGGTTACATTATCCGCCATGCAGCCAGATTTAGGGTTCTTAGTTGGCTGTGCAGGATTTGATTGTTTTGTTGGGTCAGCAAATGAGGAATTTGAGGTAATGTCCAGGCTGGGTCCTTGAGACAAGCTCTTTAGGATTGGGTACCAGTGCTGGTGTGGCCAGTCTGGGGCAATCAGGATCATTTTTGGCTTCTCGTCTGACCTTTAGGAGTACCTTGGGGAGGAGAGGCAGAGGATGGAAGGGATATACTGTAAGGGCTTTCCAGCTGAATGAAAGGGTGTCCACTTTCCATGCTTGTTTGTGATAAGTCCGAGTGCAGAATCTCTGTAGCTGGCAGCTGTGAGGGGAGGCAAATAGATCTATGTCTGGGCATCCCCATTTCCCGGTTATCATGCTGAAGATTTGTGAATCTAGTTTCCACTCGTGAGGATCCATGAGCTTTCTGCTTAGTTCGTCTGCCAAAGTGTTTGTCTTTCCTGGCAGGAATTGTGCTTGCAAGTGTACTTGATAAGTCAGTGCTGTGTTCCACAAAGTCATGCCTCGTCTACAGAGGGGGTAGGAATATGTGCATCCTTGCTTGTTTTTATGTACCACATGACTGTAGTATTGTCCGTCTTTATCAGCAGTTGTCCTGGATGAAGTAGGTCCTTGAAGGCTGTCAGGGCATTCTGTACAGCTAGCATCTCTTTTTGATTGATATGAAGATGCATGTGGCTTGTGGGCCATGTGCCCTGAATACATTTTCCTGCCATGTGTGTCCCCCCAGGCATAATCTGATGCATCTGTTAGTGTCTGCCTGGCTGTGGGTAAAGTGAATGGCTGTCCCTTGTTGTGGTGACAGGCCTGTGCCCACCATTGAAACTCCTGTTGCAGGCAGGGAATGAGGGTATTTAATGTTTCCAGGCTGTGGCAATGTTGAGTCCAAACACTTTTTAGATACCATTGTAGTTTCCCCATATGCAGTCTTGCATATGGAATTAGTAGAATGCAAAATACCATGTAGCCCAGAGCCAGCAGAATTTTTCTTGCAGATAACTGGGTCTTTGTTGCCATGCTTTCAAAGTAAGAAGTCAGTTGCCTTTGTCTGGCGTGAGATAAGCCATCTGGGCAGATGTATTTAAGCTTGCACCCAGGAATATTATCTCTTGAGCGGGTACTAGTTTTGATTTCTTTTCGTTTACTGTGTAGCCTAGGCAAATTAGTAATCTTTTTACAAACGCCAGATGCTTTAGTAGAATGTCTTTGGTCTCTGCTTGAATAAGGCAGCCATCCAAGTAGGGATATATTTGAATTCCTCTGTCTGCAAAATGCAATTACTGGTGCCAGGCATTTTGTGAAGACCCTGGGCGCAGTAGATAAGCCAAAGGGCAGTGCAGAGAATTGGTAGTGCATTGAACCAGCTATGAATCTGAGGTATCTTCTGCAAGATTGTCTGATTGGGACATGCAGGTATGCCTCTTTGAGGTCCAAAGTTACAAGCCAAGCCTTCTTGCCCAGCATGGGCAGAAGCTGCTACAGAGTCACCATTTTGAATTTTGGAACATCCAGAAAAGTATTTAGAATAGACAGGTCCAGAATTGGTCTCCAGGCTTTGTCCTTTCTTGGTACTAAGAAAAGTCTTGAGTAAAATCCTTGTCCCTGCTCTTTTTGTGGCACTGGCTGAATAGCCCTCATGTCCATGAGAGATAAAACTTGTTTTTGTGCCTTTGCCCATTGATTGTGTGGCAGGTCTGGCATACCTTTTGTCTTTGGAAGGGTGTGAAAGAGGAACCTGTAGCCCTGAGAGACTATATTTAAGACCCATTTGTCCTGGGTGATCATGTGCCAATTTTGTGAAAAAAGTGCTAGCTTTCCCCCTAAGGGTGCTGCCAAAAGATAAGTGCTTGGCACTGGCAGAGGGAAGTCATTGGGACTCTTTCCTATAAGGCTGTTATTTGTCTTCTCCGCTTTTGGAGGTAGAAGCACCCCATTGTTTGGGCCTGTATGAGCCCTGGGGCTGTTGTCTGCCTCTAGGGCATCTGTATGCCTCTTTGTGGCCTGTCTGACACTGGAAATGACCAATTCTTAGAAGGCCAGTTCCTGCTAAATCTGGGTGGCTGTACCTGTAAGAAATCCTTTACTGTCTGCATAGATTTAGCTTTATCTTCCATTTTCTTCAACACCTCTTCTGCCTTAACACCAAAGAAAGTATCATGCTGTAATGGAGCATCCAATAATTTTGCCTTAACATGATCAGGCAGATTCTGTTCCTTTAACCAAGCTTGCCTTCTAATGACAGAACCTGTAGCTGCGGCCCTGCAAGAGGCCTCCAGTGAATCAAAACCACATTGCAAAGTATGCTTTCCCACTTGTTCAGTTGCATGCAATAAATCCTGCATTTCCTTGTTCTCAGAACATTCTGAATTTGTCAACATTTTCTGTTTTAGCAGTGACAGTTAAGTATTGTTGATATTTAAGCATATGAAACTGATAATTTAAAGCCCTTACAGCCAAGGTAGCAGAAGTGTAAACTTTTTCCCCATCTGTCCAGTGCCCTTGAATCCCTATCTGAGGGGGGAACAGGGTTTTTTTGCAGTAGAGGCCTTGACCCCTTTGGGACCCTGAGATATAATTTGTGGGTCAGAAGCAGGGTTTTTATATAGAAACTTATGAGAGTCTGGAACCCTGTAGTATCTGTCTGGCTTAACAGGTGCAGGAGGTAAAGAGTCGGGAGACAGTCCGGACTCTGAAAATACATCTACAAAATCTTCGAGCCTTTTCTTAGATTCTGAATAATCTTGGCTCTCCCAGTGGAAATGTTCCCTCATGATATGCAGAGTTTCCCCAAAGGAATAATCCTCAGGAGGAGAAGCTGAAGGAATAGATTCTTCAGCATCAGATTCGTCATAGGGAGGAATAGAGTATCCCTGTTCTGAAGAGGAGTCAGACGAAATGGAAACCTAATCAGAGGAATCATATTCAGTGTCTTGTCTAGGCCTCTTATCAGGAGGAGGATGGGAACCCCTAATCAAAGTAATTAGGTCTTCGGCCATTTTGAGCATCTGTTTCTTAGGCACGGAAGCCTGTCCTGGAGAATGCTGTACATGTTTCCTTGTCTTTAAAGCTGTTTTATTCTTTGTCTTGGATGCTGAAGTTGGCTTGATATAAAGCTGTGTATGTCTGAAAACACCCTCAGAAGCCGATGCCTGCTCAGCGGCTCCGGACCCATCTGAGGGATTAATTTCCGAAGGCTCAATACCTTGAGTATCCAGAGGCCTAGCTGTCTCCACGTGAGAGTCGGAGGTGGCCTGTGGCTCTGAGGTAGCGGGTGTCAGGGGCTGCGAAAGCGCCTCACTGAGAACCGGTGACTGGCCTAGAAGAGATTTCATAGTCTGTTTTGGACCTCGGATGCCTGTCCTTTTCTTTTTCCTTGCGCTTTTTATGAACTCCGCTCATCGGCTCTTCAGACGGCATTATGTAGTTAAACCTATGGCCAAAGTAATGAAATGCAAAATCGTACAGACGCTTAAATACTGCGTTGGTTAAATCTAGCACAAAACCGACAACTAGCAACATCGTTGTCAGGGCCTAGGCAAGGAATACAGTAAGAATGAAAATCCTTATGAGGTATTTGCTTCCCACAAGAAATACAATTAACTTTTTCGGACATCGGTCTGGAGCAAGAAAAAAGATTCCCCAACGGGGTACCAAGAAAAAAGATTCCCCAACGGGGTATCTTAGCTTTATTGAAGACTTTGGATCTGAAATAAAATTTTGAAAATCTCAGGAGTCGGCCAACCTGCACTTGCGAACTGCTTTTGCTTCGGGCACCGCGCGGCAAGAAAGACTAAAGAAAATGGCGTCGGCTGCATCTCTTATACCCCTGGCGCACTGACGTCAGGGAAGAGGCGACAGCAACCAACGCCGGACCAGGACTTTGGAATTCAGGCCAACTGCGGGTAGCCTGCCAGCAGGATAACCAAAGTGCAATGACTGCAAAAGTGAAACACGATGAACATCCATTACCTGCTACCCCACAGTATACTCTCTAGCTCGAGCATTCCTATCATACCACACCTTTTTCTGTTGTTGGGCTTCTGCCAGGTACTCCTGGGCCAAGCCCATGAGGCCCCTGAGCCTAGTCCTGAGGTTTAGGACATATGCCACATCAGACTCCTTGTAAGGTTCACAATCACCTTCCCACTCATCGCGAATTAAATCTAGAGGTCCCCTCACCCTATGCCCATACAGCAACTCAAAGCGTGAAAAACCTGTGGATTCCTGGGGAACCTCTCTGTAAGCAAGCAACAGATAGGGCAAATATTTATCCCAGTCCCTCAAACTGGTTTGCAAATGCTCATAGCATGGACTGATTGTAGAGTTTAACCTCTAAACAAGACCATTAGTCTGGGGGTGGTCTTCAGGTGCTTCACCCCACAGGACTTCCACAGACAATCCAGCAGGTCCGACATGAAATTGGCACCTCTGTCAGTCAGTATTTCTTTTGGGAAACCTACCCTGCTGAAAATCTCTAACAAAGCATTTGCCACCTTTTCTGCCTCAATAGAGGACAAAGCCACTGCCTCAGGGTATCATGTAGCATAATCCACTACCACTAGGATATAATTTTTCCCTGTGGAAAAAGAAGTTATGTACTCACCATAACGTTCCATCTGAGTAGGTAACTTCATCTGTCAGCAACCTGTGGGTATCTGATCCAAATTGGATCCGAGCCGGCAGCTTTATTCAGCTAAGATCCAAGCTCCAAGCTCCTCCCCCTTACCCATAACCCCCTGCCATCTCTCTCTGTCCTCAGATCGAGTTTGCTATAGTATCATAGAATACTACAAAGCAAAGGATCAGCTAAACTTCTTAACCTGATGTCATCTGGAAAAAGAAGCACAAAGATCCTAAAAGGACGAACTACAGGTTAGGGGGACGGAGGGGGGTTGGTTGCTGACAAATGAAGTTACCTACTCAAATGGAATGTTATGGGGAGTACATAACTTCTTTATCTGAAGTAGTTAACTTCATTTGTTCATCAACCTGTGGGACAGAGCCCTCAGCTACCAAAAACTTGGGAGGTCCTCATGGAAGAATATTCCGGAGCACTGCAGAGCCAATGGACGCCCTCCTTCTGGAAATTATATCCAACTTGTAATAGGTAATAAAAGTATGGGATCAAGCCCAAGTGGCTGCTGAACAAATGTCATCCAAGGACACTCTGGACCAAAAAGCAGCAGAAGTAGAAATCGATCGAGTAGAACGGGCGTAAACTCCAACAGGTTCAGGTCAGCCAGAACTCTTATATGCGAGAAGTATACATTGGGAAATCCATCTGGACAATGTAGCGTTTAAGACAGGTTTACCCAAAAAGAGTTTAGCAAAGGATACAAGGAGTTGCTCAGATTTCCTATGTTCAGCAGTCCTGTGTAAGTAGAACTTCAATTCTGTGCACGTCCAAAAAATGTAATTTGCATTCACCTTTGTTATGATAATTTGGGGAAAAAAAATGGTAAATTGATAGATTGATTAATGTTGGACTCGGAAGCAACTTTAAGCAAAAAGGAGGGATTGGTCCTGAGGGAAACTCCGTCTTTATGAAAGACCAGGTATGGAGGTTTGGCACAAAGGGCTTGAAGCTCCGAAACCCTTCTAGCCGAAGTGATAGCAATGAGAAAGGCCGTTTTCCAAGATAAATATTTTAGATCCACCGAAGCTGCAGGTTCAAAGGGTGGGCCAGTAAGAGCCTGGAGAACAAGGGTTAAATCCCACGGAGGGACTGCATCCTTAAAAGGAGGCCTTAACAAGAAAGTACCTTTTAAGAAAGTCTTGCAGATCTTATAAGAAGCTAAAGGACCGAGATCACTTCCCACATGAAAGTGGGAAATCGCTGCTAATTGGACTTTGACCATAGAGGAGCTGGCACCTTGGTCAAATAAATATGACAAAAAATATAATACAGCTGGCATCGGGGCCGTAAAGGGATCCAAATTTCTATGTTCTGCCCAGATCGAAAAACGTTACCATTTGCTCTTATAGACCTTCCTAGTAGAAGGCTTATGAGCGGCTACTAAAATAGCCTTAACAGAAAAGAAGATGCAGGGAGTCCTAGCTATTACTGGAACTGGATCAACCAAGCTGTGAGTTTGAGATTGTTCAGGTTTGGGGTTGTCAACCCTGGGGGGTGAGATATCAGATCCGGAGTGGGATCCAAAATCCATGGAGGATTCACTAGATGAGACCATAGGCAAGGGAACCACATTTGACGAGGCCAGAATGGGGCTATGAGGATCACTCTGCTCCCCAACCGAAGAGCTTTCTGCAAGAATTTTACCATCAGAGGAAGAGGCGGATAAGCATAAAGTAGACCGGATGGCCAAACAAGCACTAGAGTGTCTCTGGGGGATTCCCCTGGTGGGGGAAGTAGAGCAAAGTACTCGCTGCACTTTGCGTTCGAAGGTGACCTGAAGAGATCGCAGCAAGGTTGACCCCACTTGAGGAAGATTTGCTTCGCTACTCTCGGGTTCAGAGACCACTCGTATGGTGAGAGGATGGTTCGACTCAGCCTGTCTGCCAAAATGTTCGACTGACCCGGGATGTGCGTTGCTATGAGAAAGCGGTTGGTGGCGATCGCCCATTCCCAAACTCTCATGGCCTCTCAACAAAGTGGATAGGATCCGATTCCCCCCTGTTTGTTGATATACCAGACTACTGACATGTTGTCTGTCTGAATTGCAATTGTCCCTAATGGAAGAAGGGCCTGGAGTGCTTGCAACGCTAAAAGCACCGCCCTCATCTCTAGGACATTGATGTGCAACAAGGTCTCCGAGTGGGTCCACGTGCCTTGGACGGTTCTGCCCATGCAGTGCCCCCCCACCCGAGGCGAGAAGCATCCCTGGTCACCGTGGCTTGGGGTGGGGACACTGAGAAGGGGCGCCCTTCCCGGAGATCTGAGGACTGGATCCACCAGAGTAGGGATTTCCTGCAAACCTTGCTGAGGGGGATAGATGCACTTAGTGGATGTTGCAGGATGGACCATTGAACCTGGAAGGTCCATTGTAGGACCCTCATGTTTAGAAGAGCTAGAGGTGACAGACTGATGGCCACAGCCATGGAACCTAGCGCCCTCAGGACCAATTCCGCTGGAGGAGCCGGGGATTGTAGGAGGGCCAGCACGTGGAGTGTCAAAGTTCGAAGCCTGTCCGGAGTTAGGAAGACCCTCCACAGGTTTGTGTCTAACCTGGCCCCTATGAAATCCAAGATTTGAGTTGGTTGAAGGGAGGATTTCTTGAGATTGATTGAGATTCCCAGATGAGAGGCCAAGTGAAGGAAGTAATTCCTGGCTGAACTTAGTAGATGCCTGGTGGGAGCGGTCAGGAGCCAGTCGTCTAGGTACGGAAAGACCTGTATTCCCCGAAGCCTCAGGTGGGCCACTACAACTGCCATAACTTTGGTGAACACCCTGGGGGCTGTGGTGAGACCAAAGGGGAGGACCCTGAACTGATAGTGGCTTGCTCCCAGCCGGAAGCGGAGAAACCTTCTGGATCGTCTCTCCATCAAAATGTGGTAGTACGCATCCTTGAGGTCTATAGAGCAACATCCAGTCATTCTCCTGCAGGAGTGGGAGAATGGATTGAATGGTGACCATCCGGAACTTTTCTTTGGCAACCGACAGGTTTAGAGTGGACAGGTCGAGGATTGGTCTTAAGTCCCCCGGCTTTTTGGGCACCAGAAAGAACCTGGAGTAAAAGCCTGATCTGGATTGATCTTGGGGGACGGGCTGGATTGCTCTTTTTTCTAGCAGGTGCTTTATTTCTGTGGCTGCTGCCTCCCTTTGATTGGGTGGGACATCGGGGAGGCTCCGGGGTCTGAGAGGGAGATTCAGAAAGGGGCTAGTGTAACCTCTGGATACAATTCGAAGCACCCAGCGATCCGTTGTAATGGACTCCCAAACTGCTAGGTGCCTCAAGAAACGCCCCTTCAGAGTGGAGCAGTTGGGTAACCCCTCAGGGCTGCTGCGCGGGCCGATCCAAAAACAGTTCTCTCGACCCGAAATTCTTCGGTCCCCCTCTGCCTCTGGGTCGGCGTCCACCCTGTTTTCCTCTTCCTCTGAAGGACAAGGGGTCCGGATCGAAACGGGACTGTTGAAATTTCCGGAACCACATCTTCTTTTGTCCCCTTTGGTTCCTGGAGAAGGACCTCTGGGGAACCGAAAAGCGGATCCCAACGGCAGACGTCTTTCTCGCTCTGGACCAGCATGTCGCGGACGGTCTTGCCAAACAGCGAAGAGCTGTCAAAAGAGCCATTTGCGGATGACGCCTTGAAGGGTTCCGCAAAGTCGCAGAGATGAAGCCAAGCATGGAGACAATGCCCGCTCCGCTAGCTCTACCAGCTCCTTCCGTAGCATGGGAAAGAAGCCACATAGAAGTGTTTGAAATGGACTTAAGAGTGGCCATTCGAGCTGAGAATGTTTTCTTATCCTCGGCCAACATGGACTCTGGGGGCAACCCGGCATATTCCTTGATGAGATCCCGCTGGAGTCGTTATCACATGTGCCATATAGTTCAGCGACCTTATGGAGAAGGTAGCTGAAGCGAAAGTACAGTTTTGTACCTACCATAAATGTAGATGTCCGATAGGTATGCATCTGCAGTCCTAACATATGGGTTGTCCTGCCTCAGGCAGCCCTTCGGTCGGCCGGATTCCAAAGTCTGAGTCTGGCCTCGGCTGATGTCGCACTTCACCCGACGTCACAGCGGCTGTTTATTGGGTATAAAGGCATCAGCCGATGCCATTTTCCTCAGTGTTTCTTGCCCCAGATGCCAGGTGCCCTCTAGGAAGGCTAAATTTGGATAAATGCAAATAATTCCAAACAGTAGAGAGCAAACAATATAAAAAAAAAAAAAAAAAAATATATATATATATATATATATATATATATATACAAACAAATACACCATAATAGATTCCCCCAGCTAGCTAAAAGAGGGTAAATACCCTAGGAATACCACAGAGGGGAAGGAGGGTGGGTAATCCTGACTGCAGATGCATACCTATCGGACATCTACATTTATGGTAGGTACAAAACTGTACTATGTCCTTCAAGGATGCATCTGCAGTCCTAACATATGGGTAGAATACCATAGCCAAACTGGGGGAGGAGGCACTAAGATAAAGATGGTGTAGTTAAGATCCCTTGCAAAACAGCAGTTGCAAAACCTGCTCGGGATCTAGAGTATAAGGGAAGATTATAATGCTTGGCAAATGTATGCACGGAGCTCCAAGTAGCAGCTTCTAAAATGTCTTTGGTAGCCACTCCTCGTAGGAAAGCTGTAGTGGTGGCTGTAGCTCTTGTGGAATGAGGTCTGATATTTTCAGGAGTTGTCCTTCCATGAAAAGAGTAACAAAATTGAATGCAATTTTCTATCCATTTTGAGATTGTCTGTTTTGGAATTGCTTTTCCTTGCATTCCTGCTGCATATGCTACCAGAAGCTGGTCAGTTTTTCTGCTGGTCTTAGTTCTGACCTGATAGTAGCGTAATTGTCTGTGCACATCCAAAGTATGTAGTAGTCTTTCCCCCCTGTTCTGTGGGTTGGGGAAGAATGTAGGTAAATGAATCGCTTGGTTCAATGATATTCTGGAGACCACTTTTGGCATAAAGGTAGGGTTAGTTCTCAGAGAGACTCTATCCTGATGGAAGATAAGGAAGGGTTGTACTGCCATTAATGCCTGTAACTCAGATACCCTTCTCGCTGAAGTGATTGCTAGCAGGAAAGCAGTTTTCCAAGACAAGAACTGTAATTCTGCTGTTGCTGCTGGTTCAAAAGGGGGAAGTGTTAACTTTTCCAGCACAAAGTTGAGATCCCATGTAGGTAAAGGTGGTTTCCTTGGAGGTTTTACATTTTTAATTCCTCTCAAGAACTGCCTGAGTAGAGGATGAGAGAAGACAGGAGGATCCATGTTGTATTCTGCTGAAATAGCTGATGCATGAATCTTAATGGAGGAGTAAGACAGGCCATTGTGGAACAGTTCTGCTAAATATTCCAGGATGTGTGCTATGCTTGCCAATGAGACATTTTCTCCTTTGCTGCACTCCAAATGAGGTATCTTTTCCACTTGGCTGAATAAGTTTTCCTTGTGGAGGGTCTGCGTGCCTCCAGGATAATGTCCTTAACCCTCTGAGATAAAGCTGGGTTATTTTGTTTTATGCAATATTCCAAGCAGCTAGCTGCAGTGTTTTCAAGTTTGGATGTAGGATCTTGTAGTTGTTCTGTGTTAGAAGTAAAGGACATAGAGGTAGAGGCCATGCGTGTCCGAGACATGCTTCTCAGTAGCGGGTACCAATGTTGCCTCGGCCAGTCTGGAGCTATCAGGATTACCCTTGGTTGATCCTCTCTGATCTTCAGTAGAACTTTGTACATCAAAGGAAGAGGTGGAAATGCATATGCTGTCAGGTTTTTCCAGCTGAAGGAAAGGGAGTCCACCCTCCAAGCAAGTGGGTGGTATGCTCTTGTGCAGAATTTCTTCAATTGGTGGTTGTGTGGGGAGGCGAACAAGTCTATCTCTGGTAGTCCCCATTTCTTTGTTATGGCTCTGAAGATATCTGGATGCAGCATCCATTCGTGAGCATCCGTGGTAGTTCTGCTTAAGGTGTCTGCTAGAGAATTTTCTTTTCCTGGTACAAATCTGGCCTGGAGTTGAATGTTGAGATTCAGGGCCACATTCCACAGGTCCATTGCCATCCGGCATAGAGGATATGAATGTGTACCTCCCTGTTTGTTGATGTACCACATGACTGTGGTATTGTCCGTCCTCATCAGCAGATGACCCTGTTGAAGGAGTGGTCTGAATGCCTGGATCGCATGTTTCACTGCCAGCATCTCCTTTAGATTTATGTGTAGATTCAGCTGGTCTTGGGTCCATAGGTCTTGTATACACTTGTCCACCATGTGTGCCCCCCAGCCTAGGTCTGAGGCGTCCGTGGTGATGGTCTGGCTTGGATGAGGTTTGTGGAAAGGCAATCCTCTGTTCAACTGACAGGCCTGAGCCCACCACAGGAATTCTTGCTTCAGGCATGGAATTATTGGAATCTGGGCTTCTAGACTGTGCTTGTGTTGAGACCATACATTCCTTAGGTACCATTGTAACTTTCTCATATGCAGCCTGGCATGCGGAATCAATATTATGCAGGATGCCATGTAACCCAGGGCTTGCAGGACTTTCCTTGCAGTAAGCTGAGTTTGTGTTGTTAATGTCATGAAGTAGACTGGTAGTTGCTTTTGTTTTTCTTCTGTGAGAAAAGCCATCTGAGTTGATGTATCCAGTTCTGCACCAAAGAATGTTATCCTTTGGGATGGTACTAGTCTTGACTTTTGCATGTTGACTGTGTATCCCAAGGCTTGCAACAGTTGTATGACATTTTCCAAATCTTTTGTTAATTTTGCCTTGTTGTCCGCTTGTATTAGGCAGTCGTCCAGGTATGGGTAAATTTGAATTCCCTGAAGCCTGCAATGAGCAATTACTGATGCCAGGCATTTCGTGAATACTCTGGGCGCAGTAGATAAGCCAAAGGGCAATGCTGAGAATTGATAATGCTCTGATCCTGCAAGAAATCTGAGGTGTCTTCTGCAATCTGGTCGTATAGGGACGTGCAGGTATGCCTCCTTGAGATCTAGAGTCACCAGCCAAGACTCCTTGCCCAGCATGGGAAGAAGCTGCTGGAGGGTCAGCATTTTGAATTTTGGAACAATGAGGTATGTGTTCAGTGCGGACAAGTCTAGAATAGGTCTCCAATGATTTTCTTTTCTTGGTACAAGGAAAAGCCTGGAGTAAAATCCTTGGCCTTGTTCCATAGGTGGTACCTTTTCTATAGCTCTCATCCTTAATAAGTTGTTGATTTGTCTTAGAGCGTCTGTTTTTTGGCTTGGTGGTAGGTTTGGCATTCCTCTCTTTTTTGGTAGAGTGTGGAAGTGAAACCTGTAGCCCTTGTCTATTGTTTGTAAAGTCCATTTGTCTCCTGTAATGTAATGCCAGTTGTCGGAAAATAAGGCTAGCTTTCCGCCCAAGGGTGCTTCCAGTTGTTCCCTGGTAGGCGGAACCAGAGCCAAGTCATTGTGTCTGCCCTGTGGAAGTGGTTGTAGTTGAATCTGTGGCAGTACTTCTCTGGTTGGTAGGCTGCCACTGACGTCCCCTGTAGGCACCCCTAGATTGACCTCTGCCTCTTGGGCGTCTATTTCTGCCTCTCTGCGCTCTGGAGTTGTCTGGAAAGGACCAATTCTTCGGAGGCCAATTTCTGCTAAACCTCGGAGGTTGGACCTGTAAGAAATCCTTGACTGTTTTGACAGATTTTGCTTTTTCTTCCACCTTCTTTAGAACCTCCTGTGCAGGGGAGCCAAACAAACTTTGTTTCTCCATGGGAGCATCTAGGAGTTTTGACTTAACAAGATCTGGTAAGGATTGTTCTTTTAACCAGGCATGCCTTCGAATCACTGTTCCAGTCATAGCTGATCTAAAGGAAGCCTCCAGTGCATCATAGCCACATTTTAAGAAATGGTTACTGACCTGCTGAGAGTTATGTACCAAATCCTGAAGGGACTTGCGGTCTATAGGTTCAGGAGAAGACAGTTTTTTATTTAGCTGGTCTAACAAAAATTCCTGGTACTGAATCATGTGAAATTGACAGTTCAAGGCCCTGGCAATAAACCTTTTTACCCCATCTCTCTAATGCTCTAGATTCCCTTTCAGAGGGAAGAGGGTTTTTGGCAGAGGCAGCTGCCACACCTTTAGGGCCCTGTGAAATGGTTTCAGGGTCTGCAACAGGAGCCTTATACAAATGGTAGTGTGTGTCCGGGACCCTGTAATATCTGTCAGGCTTGGCAGGAGCCAGAGGAAGAGAATCAGGGGCAGTACAGGCATCATTATATGCATCATCAACAACTGTTAGTACTGGAGGAATGGCTAAAGGCCTATGCTGTGGTAAATGTAAGAAAGTCCTTAGCCTTTTCCTTGAATCTGAAAAATCCTGGCCCTGCCATTGGAAGTGTTCCCTCATAGCATGCAAGGTTTCCCCAAAGGAAAATTCTTCAGGAGGAGAAGCAGAAGGAATGGAATCTTCTGCATCCGAATCCTCATAAGGAGAATATGGGCCTTCCTGAGGGTCTGAAATGTCTGAGCCATCCGAGGAATAGTCTGTAGAGACAGGTTCCGGGGGTTCAGTCCTAGGCCTCTTATCTGGAGGGGGCTGAGAGGCCCTGTCTGGGTGAGGTTGGGATCCCCTGATCAAAGAAATGAGATCCTCAGCCAGACTGAGGATTTGGGAACTAGAGGTAGGCCTATGTGAGGGAGTTTTAGCAGGTAAGGCCTTAGAAGATTTAGCTGCTTTAGCCCTGGCAAAAGCCTTGATAGACATAGAAGCAGGGGGTCTAGTAGTCCCACGTGCAGGGGTAGATATGTCTAAAGGAATAGTGTCTGACAAATCCTGGGTGCCTGCTTCTGTAGCAGTAAATTCAGTAGCAGATTCAGCCATGCTCTGTGAGGCCTCGGCTATCGGAGGCATGCTTTCGGCCGAAGGAAGAACCGAGGACTCGGTTTCAGCCGAAACAGAGACACTCGCGGTTGGCCTAACCGTGGTTTCAGCCGAAACCGCGGGCCGCGAATGTCGGTCCTTTTCCTTGCGCTTTTTAGCTAATTGAGTAGTCTGAGTCTCAGACGGCATTTTGTATGCAAAAGCGGGACCAAAAAACTCCTCTGCAAACTCCGACCGACGTCTAAGTGTCCGTCGGTTGAAGGAAGCACAGGCTAGACAAGCTGATACGTCGTGGTCTGGGCCTAAGCAAGGAAGACAGTACAAGTGGAAATCCTTATGAGGTATTTGTTTACCACAAGTTAAACAATTATTTACTTTGTCTGACATCGGCTGAGGCAAGAAAGAGTCCCCAACGGGGTACTTAGCTTTTTAGAAGTCTTCGGTAGTAGAAATCTCTGGATCTGACCGACCGGCACCTGCGAACAGCTTCTGCTTCGGGCACCACGCGGCAAGAAAGACTGAGGAAAATGGCGTCGGCTGATGCCTTTATACCCAATAAACAGCCGCTGTGACGTCGGGTGAAGTGCGACATCAGCCGAGGCCAGACCCAGACTTTGGAATCCGGCCTACCGAAGGGCTGCCTGAGGCAGGACAACCCATATGTTAGGACTGCAGATGCATCCTTGAAGGACATCATCCGCTTCCCTAGGCGGTCCATCGTCCGAGACTCCTTGTTGGGAGGGTGGACCGAGGAACTCTCCTGGGCTAGTTCCTTCTTGGTGGCAGCCGCCACCAACATGGCATCTACCGGAGCACCCTTGCTCCAAACCGTGCTATCTGTGGGTGGGATGAGGATTTTGTCTGGTCTCTTTGGTATGGGCTCCACAGTGTCCAGTTCCTTCCATGCCCTGGTAGTGATCAGATCTACCAGGGGATCGGCGGAAAGGGACACCCAAGAGGTAGATGGGCCTGCGTCAAACGCCTCCAGAAATGCAGACTCATCGGAGGAAGGTTTTTGGGTTGACCACCCCCCTCTAATACGAAGCATTTCCATAATGTCTCAGAAGGAGACGTCCTCGGGGGATGACCTTGGGGAGCCTTCCCCTTCCTCTAAGTCTGTGTCCTCTGTCTGGGACTCAGGTGAGTCCAAGTGCCTCCTCTTGCACTTACGTTTGTGAAGAACCTCCTCGGGGGGGCTGTCCGAAGAAGCATCACCAACCACATCCTGTTCCTTTAAGGGAACCATCTGGGACGTAGGCGCAGGCTGTCCCTGGGGCCGGATGATGGGACGTAGGCCCATCTGAGAGGGAGTGGAGGGTGGAACCATAGCAAGAGCCTGGGGTCTCGAATCCCTCGACAAGACCCTCTCCACAACATCGAATGCCGAAGGGGAACTGCTCTCTCTGGGGCCCGAGAGCAGTCCCCTCGGATCAGAGGCATGGACCGGAGCCGGCGCCAATGCAATCAGATCCGAAGGGCCAGTATGCTCCGACCGAGACGGAGCCTTAGACACACTGACACCTTCGGATACGAAGCTCAGCTCACGGCTCAGTGAGCTCGGATCCGAAAAGGGACCCGACAAACTCGAGGGTGTGGTCGGAGCCGAAGTAGGGTGTACTATTGGCGCTGAGCCTCTCCCGGCACTGATGCTACCTGGATCAGATGGCTCCGAACCCCGGAAGTGGGTCGGAGAAGGAGCAATCGGGGCAAAAAATGGGGTCGAGCTCCCGTGGAGCGGGGGGAGGCAGGAGCACTCCCATCTGCAGTTGGGCCTGGAGAAACCTACGCATCATCTGGTTCACATCTGCATCGGACAAACTTCGAGTAGATCTAGATGAGGCCAATGAGGCTGGCCTGCAGTGCCACCTCGATGACCTCGAAGGCAACCGGGTCTCCTCCTCCGGCTCTGTGGAAAAACAAGGTGAATGAAGCCGGAAAGGAGAAGGCCAGGACGTCCTAGGAGAGGCTATCTGTTTAGCCGCCGGAGCAGAGGAGGAAGATTCGGCCCGCCGCTTGTGGTGTTTCTCTCTCCTTTTCTCCCTCCTAGATTCCCTCTCCTCATGAGCCAAGGTGGGAGGGTGAGTCCCGACCAGGGGAGCAGGGATGGAAGGTGGGACCGCCGTGGTCGCAGCCGGTGCTGCCGAGGGAGGAAGACAAAGCCGAGTCTGGGGGCAGAAGTCCCGCCAGAATCAGCTTCGACCTCCTGTCCCTCAAAGCCCTGGGGTTGAAGGCTGCACAAATTGTGCAGCCAGAGGAGAGATGGTCAACCCCAAGGCAGATAACACACAGAGTGTGACCATCCACTGGGGATAGCTTATGGCCACACTGTGCATTTGGAAAAAATTGCTTTCGGGGCCTCAGACATGGTAACAAAAGATAGGCCCAACCCGCACACACACCTTCACACACACAAGGGGGGGAGGGGGGGGGGGAGACTAAACTAACTAAAAGACAGAAAAAATTACTAACAACTTTAGCAATTTAAGAGAAAAGGGAAAAGAACACTCACTCGTCTATCGATTAAACTAAAAACTAGGTCAAAAAGTAAATTCTGATATAAACTCACAAAGCCCTACGCTTGGAAACTCATTCTAGATGCTTGAATAAGCCACGGCAAACAAGATCTGAGGACAGAGAGGGATGGCAGGGGTTATGGGTAAGGGGGAGAAGCTTGGAGCTCGGATCTTAGCTGAATAAAGCTGCCGGCTCGGATCCGATACCCACAGGTTGATGAACAAATGAAGTTAACTACTTCAGATCATGGGGTTCTCAGAGGCCCCACAATAACCATAGCTACCCTCTAAAATGGCTCCTCAATCACAGGCAAAGGCATCAAATGAGCTCTCACCTTGTCTCCTGCCTTACCTACCTTTTGGCACTGCTCACAGGTCCTGCAGTACCCTGTTACATCTCTGGAAATTCCAGGCCAATAGAAGTTCTGCATAACACGTCTCTTTGTACATTTTATGCCCATATGACATGCAAAGGGAATATCATGGGCTACGGCTAGAAGCACCAGACGGTAGCCTCTAGGCACTACCAACTGCTGTACCCTCTCACCGTCTAGCCCTCCCTCAGGGGTCCACTCTCTATACAGTAACCCTTTGGTCCAGTATACAGATTCCCCCTTCCCATGAGAATCAGGTGCCTCCCTAGCTACCTGCTTCAGGCCTTGCAATGTAGGATCTGAGAACTCTCTCTCTTTGTAACCCTTCCCAGATCCCCTTCCACAGGAAGTCTGGCATCCTCTGACAGTGGTGCCTCACTGTCAGCCTGGGTACTACTACTAACCTCTACCTTTGCAGTCACTCTGTCCAAGGGAACATCAGTACCCACAAGCAGCTGTGGCTCACCTTCAGTCTCACTGCTACAGACTAGCTCCCTCCCTGAAGTAACCACCTCACCAGTCCTGGCTGCAAGTATGCAGTCTGTCTGGGTCTCTCCCAGGCTACCAGACCCACATGCTTGTCTCCTAGCCTGATTGCATGTAACTGCATAAGCACATGGTACTGCCTCATCTAAATCCTTCTCTATCAGGACATCTACAGGAAGGTAGTTTGGTAACCCTGTTGTCCCAAGACAACTTACTATTGGCATGTTGTCTTTCCCACTTAATCGCTCTCTCACCTTTTGTTAGCCACCTTGCCTCCATGGACATATGTATGTCACATGGCCCCACTGGTTGCATTCAAAACATTTAACCCTAGGTCCTGGACATGTACCTGGACTAGTGGCCTCCCCTGCTACTGGCAGATTTGCTCTCTCACCTTTTGTTCCCCACCTTGCCTCCATGGACATATGTATGCCATATGGTCCCACTGGTTGCATTCATAACATTTAACCCTAGGTCCTGGACATATACCTGAACTAGTGGCTTCCCCTGCTACTGGCAGATTCTGTTAAGGCAGTCTGTGCTGCCCACCATGGGTTCCTTTACACCCATGAGCAGTACTGGGGGTCCCTTTTCTATGCAGGGATGCCCTGCTTGCTAGGTATAAGCTCCCTTCTTCCCAAACTCATCTGAAGTAGCACATTGTCTATCAGCTAACCAGATCCTCATGTATTCAGGCAAAGTGCTAAGGGCTTGTTCCTCACCAAAATGTCTGCCAGCCCTTCAAATGTGGTGACCTGACATCAACTCACCCACCTATGAAAATAAGTGCTCAGTTCAGCAACATATTTACACACACTTTCATCTGCCTTGCGACTATGCTCACAAAACTTTTTCCTACAAGTTTCAGGTGTTAGCTTAAAACAGTCTAAATTAATTTTTAACAGCAGTATAATGAAAATATTCACATTCAGCAAGTTTAGACAACACAGTTACAGCTTTACCATGGAGTACGTACCCAGGGCCTTTGGTCAACATTATATTGTCCACATATCCTCCGAAACATATGAATTAAACTATCAAAATTATCCCCCTCTTTAAAATGTGGAAGAAATTTACAGACCTTTTGTGCTTCTGGGGTCCAGTTACTCCCTTCCCCATTACCTCCATGACTCTGGCGAAGAGTCAGCATCTCCTTCTCATGCTGCCTCTCCTTCACCTCAGCTTCCAGGCCTAGCAGTTTCTCATTCTACTCAGCCTGCAGATGTCTCAGTCTCCCAGCTGCTTCCATTTCCAAACGCCTGGCCTCCAATTCAAGTCTCTTTAGCTCCAGATGGATTTTTAAGTCCTCTGCAGTATGTCTCCACTGCCAGTCTGATCATCCTCCTGGTTGCTGTTTTCTGATGCAGCTGTGACCAAAGCTGCAATCATGTCTGCCTTAGTCAGGTTTCCACGCACCAGTCCCCTAGCCTGGCACATCTCAGCCAGCTGGCTCCTTGTCAGCTTTCCGTACTCCACTGCTGACATGTTGCCTGCTCTCCCTGACTAACTAGATAACTAAAAACTTCTTCAAAGTTCAACCACGTCAAAATAAAAATAACAGTAACCAGCCACACAGCTCGAGCAAGACGTTGATTCAGTAGGCACACGCTCTTTTACTGATAAAAACACAGGTTTATTTCCACAAATAAAATCTTCCTATACAAAGGTCTGTAGGTTAAGCGCTTTCATCTGAGTAGCTCAGATTTCATCAGAACCAAGATTTACACCTTCAACTCTCCTTATAAAGCAAAATTGGCGCCAAAATTATCTAAATATATACTTTCTTAAAGATACATGTCAAAAACCTTATGAATTAATGCCTAAAACTAGTTACATAAAAGTTGTCCTGTTAAAATCATATAAAAATGTTGAAATGTTAAAAAACCTATTGTTACAAATTGTGTTGTTGTATATGTGCAAAAATGCTGAAATGCAAAAAATGTAAGAAAATGTGAAATATACATAAATATTTCATAATACCATCCCAATTCATTTTTGAACATAGATTCTGTATAATATGATGTGAACTACAAGATTATACATATTGTTGCACATTACTATGCTAAAGTTAATAAACTTCCACTATTTTACACAATGCAAAAAACAATGCGTATAAATATGAAGAATAAAAATGTATAAAGATCAAAATGTATGAATATATAACTTAAGAAACTGATATACATCAAAAAGAAATATTGCTCAACTCCGGTCCAAGCTTAGAAATGGTTTAATACTAATGAAATCATTAAGACCGGGGAAAGTAGTGGCATCACAATATATTTGCCATTCACTTTCTTTATATGCTAACCATGTCTTCCAATTGCCACCATATACTGATTGATCTACCTGATCTATAATCATAAATCTAAAAATATGGTCTTCACCCTTCTCCTGGACATGTCTACTCAGGGCATTTTTATTGTCTTTTTTCTTAATTCTGTAAAGATGTTCGTAAATTCTAGTTTTGAATTTTCTCTCTGTCTTGCCTATATAATAGGCAGGACAGGTGCAACAGGTGGCAAGGTAAACTACCCTCTGACTATTACAATTTCCATTTATGCTCCAACACTTGGTTTTAATCAAATTTTCTAATCTCACCATATTCTCTTCATTAATGTTCTTGCACTGCTTGCAAGAACCACACTTTTTTGTTGTTCTTCTTTTTCTCTTTGCCCTAGTGTATGAGCTAACCTCCAAAAGTTTTTTCAAATTGAGGGCAGTTTTGTAAACACAAATGGGATTGTTCCCAACTTTGGCCAAAATATTGTCAGAGGTGTTCAGTAATTCCCAATGTCTTTTAACTATTTCTTTCACGAGATTAGTGTATGGATTAAACTTGATAATACAAACTATTCTACTAATGTGTGAATTCGTCTTTTCATTTTCTCCTAATACTTGTCCCAACAGGGGTTTGTATCTCTTACCCCAGTTGTCTAACAAATTTAGCCACATTTTTTACCATTCTTTTTGGATATTTTCTATCCAAAAACATCCGTGAAATGGTATCTATTTCCTTTTCCATACAACTTTTATGTAACTAGTTTTAGGCATTAATTCATAAGGTTTTTGACATGTATCTTTAAGAAAGTATATATTTAGATAATTTTGGCGCCAATTTTGCTTTATAAGGAGAGTTGAAGGTGTAAATCTTGGTTCTGATGAAATCTGAGCTACTCAGATGAAAGCGCTTAACCTACAGATCTTTGTATAGGAAGATTTTATTTGTGGAAATAAACCTGTGTTTATCAGTAAAAGAGCGTGTGCCTACTGAATCAACTCCCTGACTAACTAAGCTAACAAAGAAAATAAAACAATTGTGATCTGAACTGGTGAGTATTCACTGCGTGGCTGATTTAGAGAAAAAAAAAACACCTTCAGTGATCACTGTAGACAAACTACAGGAATTCACTCTACCCACACCACCACAAGCCAATTAGAATTTGCCAGCCAATTAATATGTGGTGTGGATATCCCACCACTGGCAAACAATTAATATGTGACCCCTGCGCACTGGCCCAACAATCAAGAAGCCTCAGTCCTCACCACTAACAGTGAGGGGGTCCATATAGGGAAAGGGTAACAAATACACACACAGTAAAGTATAATTCCCCTTATGAGCTTACAGGGATCACAGTCACTCTGGGGCAGGTCTCTCCCTTTTCCTCCAGGTCCCCAATAAGACTCCCCACTGGCACAGCTATAGGGTCCAGATCTCAGCCTAGTGGGCAAGCTAAAACCTCCACCACCCTCTCTGTCCAACCAGCTTCATGTCCCTGTCCAAGCAGCAGACACACACATTTTGAGATAAAAGTTATATACAACCACAGAGACACTCCTGGTGAAGACTGGCACAGGTTCTCCAGCTGTGCACCTTTTCTGCCCAGTCTAAAAGGTATTACCAACTGCCACCAACCACTAATATCAGCTACTCAAAGCCCCTTCTGAAAGGGTGTCCAATTATTACTGTGCAATAGTATTATCCAAATGGTAAGTGTGACTGAACAGTCAAGGCTTATTACAGTGACTTGGTACAGTATCATTATATACATGCAATGTACTCAAGCTTAACTCTACATAAAACAGCCACAGTTGAAAGGTTTAAAAATACTTAATAAATAGTAAAAACACAAGACAATACTTCTTACTACACAATGTAATCAAGAGTTCAGAGATCACAGAGAAATACTTAAAATAATACAGTAGCAAAAGTTCTGACATCACAGAAAAACAAACTAGTCTAATCTTCCTATTTCCTAGCTATATCTAAAAGAAAACACAATTCGAAATAACTTACATATAGAGCAAAGCAGTGATGGTGATGTTAGATGTTCTCAAGAGAAAAAATGCTCTGAGCGCTCTGATTCTCTCCCTTTAAATTGATAACACAGAGCTGCTTCACGACATCATTCTTCACACTTCTCTGGTGTTCCCAAGCTAACAGAAACTACATTTACATTCTTTACACCTGGTCAGAAAAAGGAGCAATAAAGGACATTTATACATGTAAATTCTAGCCATTAACTCTGGCCTTAAAACAATAGGCAGGATGCCTCCCTCTAAACATATCGACTCCAAATTTTTACATCAAAGACAGTCATAAAATGCTTGAGTTAGCTTTCTTACAGCAGAGTGCACTGTTGTTACATTTTTGCAGTTCAATATCCAATGCAGTCTTTTCACATTTAAGAGAACAATCCTGTGGCTTACATTATATTTACAAATGACAGAATTATCTACAGAATTCTATCTGGCTAGGCTGGCAGCCTTTACCTATCTTCACAGTTATGATCACCTGACAAATGGGGTAAAAAAGTTAAAGGTATTTACTTTGAAACAGAAAGACCGGCCATTCCGGATTGCTTGTACAGTAGAAACATGAGGTGCCTCTTATTCTAAGTGAGGGATTATCAGCATTTCATAAAGAATACTGGCAGGCCAAAGACAAAAGATATTGCATAAATATATCAATGTGTGATGCAGGCAAACATAAATATCCAAACAAATCAAAAGGTCTCAAGTACTTTAATACTGGCTCCTAGTTATGTCATTAGGTTGAGAAGGTTCAGGTTCTTTGTCTGGCAATAACTAATCATGTAGCTTTATTTTCCCTCCAAGCTACCTTAGGTATTTCCCACAGACTTTTCCTACTCCTGGACACAATATGGTGAGGAACATGCTGATTAGTTACATGTTTTCTGGGGCTGCTCAGCCCTGACTTCATTTAAAAAAGAAGTTACGTCTTACCATAATGTTCCATCTGTGTTGTCGATCTTCACATATCCTTGACAGTGGGTTCAGTTCCGAATCCTCGGAACTGACTTACCTATTATTCCAGGTTGCTTGTACCAAAAACTCTTGAGCTCAGTTCTACCCATAATGCTCCTCAACAAATTACCTCAGATTGAGTTTGCATAAAAAAGTGACAAACTACTACAGTAGGCAAAAGAAAAACGTAAGAGTCTAGAGAGAGAACCTCTGTTACCAAGGAAACCGATCCACCATAAAAAAAACATGGGCTAGAGGGAAGGAGGGTGGATAGGTCAAGAAAATGTGAGGATCGAATGGAACGTTATGGTAAGACACAACTTTTTTATTTGATGTTGTCAATCTTCACATAGTCCTCGACAGTGGGACAGAATTCCCAGCAACCTGAATCTTGGAAGGTCTCATGGAAAAATATTCCTGAGGGCCATCAAGATGAAGGAAACCCTTCCCCTAGAGACCAAATCCAGTTTATAATGAGTAATAAAGGTATGTGGAGAAGCCCAAGTAGCTGGTGCAGAAATTTTGTCTAAGGAAACTTTGGAATGAAACATTGAAAATGCAGCTACTGCTCTAGTGGAATGTGCCCTAACAGGCCTTTGCAGTGCTAAATTGCTTTTGTTATAGACAAAGATAATACAGTCCTTAATCCACTTAGCTAGGGTAACTTTGGATACTGGTTTCCTTTTTGCCACTGAAGAAAAGGAAACAATTGGTTTAATTTTCTGAACTCTTGTTCTGTGTAAACAGAAATAGAGTTGTCTATGTTTATGTAATAAAGGGAGAAAATATTCACCTTTGTTAGTATAACTGGGGAAGAAAACTGGAAGTTGAACAGTTTAGTTCAGGTTGGATTCATAAACTACTTTAGGCTGAAATTAAGCGTTAGCTCTTAAGGAGACTATCTTTATAAGAAATTATATCAGGAGTTTACAAGATAAAGCCTGAATCTCTGAAATTCTCTTTGCTGAGGTAACGACTACCAAGAACAATGTTTTCCAAGACAGGAATTTTAGGTTGCATTTGTCTGAAGGTTCAGAAGGTGGATAAATTAGAGATTGCAGAACCAAATTCAGGTCCCAAGGTGCCAAAGGTTCATTATATGGGGGTTTGAGCATCATGGATTCCTTCAAAAAGGCTTTGCAAAGTTTATGGGACATAAAAGAGGAGCAATTCAGCCCTAAGTGAAAATTGGAAATCACAGCTGGATGTACTCGAATGGTAGATGCTGAGGCTCCCGTTTTCAAACAGTGATGACAAAAAGTCTAAAACCTTACTGACTGGAGCTGAATATGTGTCAATATTATATTTGGACATCCACAGAGAAAATTTATGCCATTTGCTGAGGTACAATTTTCTTGTGGGTGGGTTTGCGACTGGCCAAAATGATTCACTGAGCTGATGAACTAAGAGAGGAATGCCTGACAATCATGGGAATTGGAGAAGCCATGCTGTGAGCATGAGGTTGTGAAGATTTGGGTGAACCAATCCATCCGGGTGGGACAACAGGTCTGGAGTTAGATCCAGACTTTAAGATGTCTGAACTAGATGAGGCCAAAGGAGGGGAAACTAGACTTGAGGCCAGAATGGGGCAATGAGGATTTATCTTGTTCCTCGACCTGACTGCTTTCTTTAGAAATTGAGATACAAGAAGGAAATGTGCATAGGAGACTGTGGGGTCAATTGTGAAGAAAAGCCTCTATCAGTGACTCCCCCGGAGAGGGGGGATCAGGGCAAAGTAGCTGCTGCACTTGTTGTTCAGAGGGGATGCAAACAGATCTCAGCAAGGCTGGCCCCCATTGGTGAAACATCTTTTCCGCCACTGATGGATTGAGAAACCACTCATGATGCATTAGAATAGTCCTGCTTAATCAGTCCACAATCACGCCGGAGGTCCCCAGAATGTCTGTATGAGAAAGCAGTCGGATGAAATCACCCATTGCCAAACTCTGAGGGCTTCCTGGCAGAGGATCTGGTTCCCCCTTGTTTGTTGATGTACCAGACTACTGCCACGTTGTCTGTTTGAATTGCAACTGTCCCTGTGGGGAGGGCTAGGTGAAATACTTGCAAAGCTAACAGCACTACCCTCATATCTAGAATACTGATATGCAAGTTGGCCTCCAGAGGGGATGCCTTGGACTGTCTTTCCCAAATAATGCCCACACACCCTATCAAGGATGTGTCTGTGGTCACTTTGGCTTGGGGTTGGGAGAGAACAAAGGGAAGGCCCATCAAAATTTCGTTGGAGTGAAGCCACCATTGAAGATCCTGTTCGCATCGGCTGGTAATTATGATCAAATGAGACATTGATTGGTCTAACAACGACCATTGAGATGCTAACAGCCAATGAAGGATTCTCATGTGATATCTCGCTAATGGAACTAGGGTGATAGAAGCTGCTAAAACCCCTGGGGCTTGTAGTAGAAGCCTTGCTGGTACTTTGTCAATGCGAACGATCTGGCAGACTTGACCTTTTAATCTCTGCAGTCTTTTCTAAAGTGTAGGGGTGCAATCCTGGTGACTGTGTTTATCTCCACTCCAATGAACTCTAACTGTTGGCATGGTTGTAACTTGGACTTTTCACAGTTTATGGTAATGCCCAGATTTGCACAAATCTGTAGAGTATAATCTCGAGCCTCTTCAAGGAGACGCTTGGTGGCAGCAGTAAGGAGCCAATCATCTAGATATGGAAACACCTGGATTCTTTGCAGCCTGAGATGAGCTACAACCATGGCCATGCATTTGGTGAACACCCTGGGGGCTGTGGCGAGATTAAAGGGCATTGCTCTAAATTGGAAGGGACTGTCTCGCAGCCGGAAGCGCAGATATCTCCTGGAGCATTTGTCCATTTTTATATGGTAATATGCTTCCTGAATATCTATAAAGCACATCCAATTGTCTTTTCCCAAAAAGGGGAGGATAGACTGAACAGGCACCATCTGAAAACTTGGTCTGCTGAACTGACCAGTTCAGACTGCCGAGATCCAAAATTAGTCTCCAGTCCCCGGTTTTCTTTGGCACTAAAAAGAACCTTGAGTAGATTCCGGATCTTATTTGGTCTGATGGAACTGCTTGGATGACTGCTTTGTCGAGCAGTTTTTGAATTTCTAAGACTGCTGCTTCCTTGTGCGTGGGTGGAATGTCCGGGATTGTAGTCGTAGGTTTTTGGATGAACTAGAAAAGGGATACTGTAACCTCTGGTTATGAGCCTCTGCACCCAAAGGACCTTTGTTTTTTTGCCAGACATGTAGGTGCAGGGATAATCACCCGCCGACTTCCTCCAGAGGAGGGCAATTAGGCCTCCTTTCAGGAACACTGATGAGAGTTCACAGAGAAAGAATCTGTGGAACTCTGATTCTGTGGGCCATTTCTGCCTCTTCCTCTGTGTCTTCCATTATTAATTCTCCTCTGACCCGGGGGAAGTCATTACCACAAAAATCCTGGAAAGGTCCTTTGGAATTTTAAAACGATAGCCTCCCACTCTGCTGGTTCCTGGAATAAGGTCGCTGGGGAGTGGAGAAGCGTACACCTACAGCAGAAAGAGTCTTTCCATCTTTCTTACATATGGCTAGAGTATCCTTCACTGTGGGGCCAAACAGGAATGGTTAAATCCTGAAACTTTTCTGTCCCAGGGAAGAGGATGGAGGAAGCTCAGGTCAAGAGGAAAGATAGTGTCGACAGGGCAAGTAATGACTGCCTGCCACAGACAAAGCCCTCTTCATAGCCTGCAAGGCAGGCCCCTCCGTAGAGGGATGGGAGCCCAGAACCAAAAAAGACTCCTATGGAACCATGGTCACACCACGCACCTAGCGAACCTCCACCAAAGCTGGGGCCAAGCTTATGAATGTAGAGGCACCGAGTGGCATGGTCAACTCTGAAAAGGCAGAAGATGAAATCAAACCCCAGAACCAACAAGGAAGCTATATCTCCAAGAAGTCTCCTGGTCTGAAACACCCGAAGCGCTCAGGGATGTGATCAGTGCCTGAGAAGGAGCTCTAACCATCACTAAAGCAGCCAGTACCAGAACTGTTGACACCGTAGACTCTGAAGTCTCAGTGGGAGTTGGAAGAGGAAAAAGACAAATTGAAGTAGATATGGACTCTGTTCCAGTGGCACCAATGTTAGGAACTGGAACCGAAGACAATCCTCTCGCCACAAGGAGCTGTTCCACCATCTTCTTCACATGTGACACAGTAAGGCTCCTGGTGGTTCTGGCAGAGGAAATGGAGGGAGACCTGGGAGAATGCCTCTCCAAAAAAGGACTTGGTGGGCAATCCGCAAAGGGGTCCACTGAAGGTGAATAATTAGTCAGAGGTAACATAGGGATGGGCGAGTTTTTTGGTTCCCTAGTTTCGGTAGGAACCAAAGTTGTAGATGGCGTAGATGAACCTGGTGAAAAGCCAGCACAGACGGTGCTGAAGGCTTTGCTGCTTGAGTTGTTGGGGCCGAAGATGCTGTCAGCACCAAAGATTTAGGTACTTTCAGAACCGGTTCTGATGGAACAGTTGGAACAGAGTGGGACCTCGTTTTAGGCTTCTCTCTCTTAATGGAGGAAGAAGGTGACCTTTCTGGTCTGGACCCTGATAGAGCTTTGTCAAACTCCGATTTTAACTGGCCTTTCAAAATACATTTTTGTGCTCCATTAATGTCCGATGGCTGAACCTATGGCATATGACACAGTCTTCTTGGAGGTGAACAACTCCAAGACAATAAATGCAAAAGGTATGCCTGTCCAAATTGGGCATGTTCCTATCACATTTAAAACACTTTTCAAATCTGATAGTGCCTTTAGTTGGCTTGTCTGCCATAATCAAGAAAAAGAGAGAGAGTGAGAGAGAGACACAGGGAAATATCGGAAGACATACTATTCGAACAGTAAACATTTTTTTTTTTTTAAACAGAAAAAATAAATAGAAAAGTACAATTACCAACAATGGTGCAAAGAAATACTAAAAGGTAAATGGGAAATATACCAACAATGGTATAGAAGACTACCAAAAGGTAGAAACTAAAAATTGCACACACACTAAAATGAAATAGGAAAGAACGGGTAGATGAAATGTAGAATAAAGTAATAAAAGTTTTGAAATATAACAGGAAGATATTCACTTAAAAAAGAAAAAACTGTGTCACTCGAGAGCTTACAGGTGACATGTCTGGCAAGTTGAAGCAGCAAACGAGATCTGAGGTAATTTGATAAGAAGCATTATGTTTTAGTTTTTGGTATGGGTGAACTGGCATAACACCTGAATCGGTTCCGAAGGTTTGGAACTGAACACACTGTCAAGGACTATGTGAAGAGTGAAATCAGATCAAGAGTTACAAGACATATGCAACAGGCATTGGATAACACCAAGTTGAGGTAACTCCTGCACTGTGTTCAATTTGACATGGGTTACTTTCCAAAGACATATGCAACAGGCATTGGATAACACGATGTTGAGGTAAATCCTGCACTGTGTTCAATTTGATATTCTTTACATTCCATGAAAGACGTACACAACAGGCACTGGATAACACCACACTGCTGTGACTCCCACACTGTGTTCAATTTGACATGGGTTACATTCTATCAAAGACATATGCATAAGGTGTTGGATAACGGCATGCTGAAGTAACTCCTGCACTTTGTTCAATCTGACATGGGTTATATTCCATCAAAGACGTACACAACAGGCATTGGATAACACTACATTGAGGTTAACTCCTGCACTTCATTCAATTTGACATGACTGATGTCATTTAATGAGTGTCATCATATGGGTATATTTGAATCTGACTAT